>NC_092809.1:97565303-97872435 GCF_040954645.1 Diabrotica undecimpunctata
TTGTAACAGTTATTTACTTATGGTCATAAGTTCTCTGTCCCCTAGATACCGCAGTAATGTTCTTCTCTTTTCTGGACTACGTGTATGATAGTTTCGTGTCTTTATGAGAAAATTTTCTGTATCTATCCATTTTAGACCCCTTTACAATTCCAAATGAGTAGCTTAGCGCAGAACATGCGCACATATTTAATGCCTTAAAAAATTTTTACTATTAAGATATAATTATCATAGTTTCATTATTTTTATTATTGTTAAATTTTTTTCTGCATTTGATACAGGAGTTATTTTGTTATTTTTCAGAACTATGGGCAGTTAAATTCAAAGAATATAAAGAGAGATTTGATAAAATGGAGGAGTTAAAAGTGAATGAGAAATTGCGGCCAGAGAAATTGGAAAATAGTGAACTTCTTGGATACCACGGCAACTTTAAAAAGATCGATGTTGATTAAATTAATAATTATTGTGTTAATTGTCTGTTATTTGTGGTTTTTATTAAAGTCCTAAGCTTTGTATAAAAAAGAGTAATTAGCAAGTTGTTAATGAGGGGGTGTTTCAGAAATTTCTAATAAATAAATCTTATACACTTAGAGATCTTAGTTGGTTTTTTTACGTGTGTGAAAAGAGATGGTATTAGACAAAGAATATTTTCCCGCAAAACTATAGATTGGTTTATTTTTTTTAGATTGGTTTATAAATTTAATAAAATATCGAATAAAAATTTGCCTGAATAAAATGACAGATTACTGATTTTACTAATAGACTAATATTGAGACGAATTAAATCTAGATATAGGTTATGAGTCAGATCCATATGGACCCATATATTGAGAAACATGAAGTTAAAAAACTAGCCAGAAACAAATTACCCGGAGTAGGTAATCTCCTAGAGGAACTACATAAAGAAGGTGACCACGATATTATAACGGCACTACAGCAGCTCTTAAAAGAAATATGCATACAGAAATCCCTTCCCAGTGGTTGGAATACTTTGCACCATACACAAAAAAGAGATTTCTTTGAGTACTCTAACCACAAAGGAATCACGCACACATTCTAAATGTAGCCTATAAAATATTTTCCACTATACTATGCCATCGTATGGCACCATATACAGAACAAATAATAGAAAAATACCAGGCTGGTTTCATAAGTTGAAAATCGAAAATTCATCGGATGGAAACAATGAGATAAATTTGAGAAAAAATACTGGAATATGGCATTATACTCATCACATATTTATGGACTACAAGGCAGCCTCCGACTCTATAAATAAAAGATAAATGTTAAGAGCAATGAAAGAGCTAGGCGTGCCAAATCAGTTGGTAAATTTAACAAAACTTAAAAAAGTTGAATGTAGAATATGATTTCAGGGGAAACTGTCTAAACCATTTAAAACAACTAAGAGAGCCTCTCTCCTATATACTGTTCAATCTGGCTCTGAAAAACTAATTCGTACGTCAAAAATCACAACCATCGAGTCAATATAAAACAAATCAGTTTAAATCCTTGCCTATGCTGATTATATTAATATTGCTGGGAGAACGGAAAACGCTGTATGAGTAGCACTTTTCGTCAGTACTGAAAATATCACTACCGCAGAGATAAACCGTAAAATTTCCACGGTCAACAGACGCTATTTTAAGCTCAATCTCCTTCTTCAACATCCTCAAATATATCGAGAAGTACAATGGTAAAACTCTATAAAATAATAATACACCCAGTCCGGAACATATGGATAGAGACGACTAGAAAGAGATTCTTCAGGAGGCTAAAATCAAACACAGGGTTGTAAAGCCAGTATAAGGAAGATAATGAGAGATTCGAAAAATACCCTAATTAAATCTCCGATAGATTCGTTATTATAAGAACAATGCCATTACCTTGGAGTAAATTATACGAACGTAATTGTCGGTCGTATAATTTACTCTATGGTAGTGCCCTTTTCCAGTTGGGCCGACGTTAACGTGGCGCTGACCTTAAGATGTTCTAGAAATAAACTATGGTTAAATTTTAGCCAGATTATGAACGAAGAATTTTATTATAGTTATAGTTAAAATCGAGAATACTTTTTGGTAACTATGGATGAATAATAAAATATGATTTCTGAAAATCTTCTGGATCTTTTTATATATATTTTGGCCTTCTTCTTCCCTGCTAATACTCCTGATAGTAGAAAGTAGACCTTTAAATGTGAGAATCTTTGCAATTTTTAATATCTCAGAACATTTCATTCTCTAGTTCGTTTCCAATTAATCAAAGATGTTCTTGAACGTAGATTAAATAACTATTACCGGTATGTATTTTAGATAATAAATTAATTTTTTAATATCAAATATAATGGAGTCCTGGAAATGATCAAATGTGTGACAATATAATATCGTTATGAGATGCAAAGTGGCCTAACCCACAATTGTATCAAAACGCGTTTATTACATTATGGTTGTCCCTTATTTAATTATCTTCAGATACAGAGTGGCTCAAGCAACATTCGGCTACCGATTGGTAGATGTGCATTTAAATTATTCTCATAGTATCTCAAAACGTAATTCTGACTTAACCCACATATACAGTACTGTTAAGAAAATTATTGTCGTTAGAAGGTGTATTTTTGGTGCAAAATGGCACAAAGCATCGGTAGGTACCTATTTGGGTAGGTTACAACAAGCATATTGGTTACATCTAGTTTATTATGAAAGTAACTTTAAGGGGTTATGGTAACAACTAAATAATACGGTTTGAGAAAAAAATGTTGTGCCTATGAATAGTTTTTTTATATTGTCAATGGTATTATTTCAATACAGAGAAAATAAGTTATGAAAAAGAACCTCAAATATTGAAATCAGAATTAAGCGGCAATTAAAAAGCTAAAATTCAGAAAAGCACAAGGAGAAGATGGAATAACAGCTGAAACACTCAAAGAAATGATAGAATTAGGGACGCAAGTAATGCTTAAAATTTGCAATGAGATCTGGAATACCAGAAAGTGGCCAAGTGACTGGAATAAACTCACGTTTATTCCAATTTTATATATGGGAATAAACTCACGTTTATTCCCATATATAAAAAAGGTTCACCGACAGATTGCAGTAATTACCGTACAGGAGCATTGATATCACACGCGAGCAAAGTACTTCTAACCATCAACAATGAAAGACTAAAATCAATTCTCTTACCACAAATTCCCCAAGAATAATGTGGATTCGTCCCAGGTAGAGGAACAAGAGAACATATTCTTAATATTTGTCAAATTATCGAAAAATCTGGAGAATTTAACATAGAAACATATTTATGCTTTGCTGACTATTCCAAGGCCTTCGATGTCGTAAAAACTATATGTAAATAATACTGCTAATGTAAGAGTTAATAATGTGGTTTCGAAAAACTTCAAATTAAAATCTGGAGTTCGACAGGGATGTATAATATCCCCTATTCTATTCAATTTAATATATAGTGAACAAATTATGCGTCAAGTTTTTGAGGAATGGCAAGGTGGAACAACGATAGGAGGAAAAAATCAAAGAAAAATCAAAAACCTACGTTATGCTGATGACACTGTTATATTGGCGTCATCACCAGAAGAACTGGAACAAATTATGAATAGGCTAGGCATGGTGAGTACGAAATATGGTTTAAAAATAAATATGCAGAAAATCAAAGTGATGATTATCGATTGAATTAGAAACAACCAGGCAGAGACAAGAATCTTTTAATAAATTGGAGGTAGAGGCCAAGAAAACTGGCCCAAGAGTAAATGAAGAGAAAACCAAATACATGTGCATTAACAGACAAAAGTGACAAGATAGAATAGGGCAAAATGTCACAATAGACCCATATAACTTAAAAAGAGTGGAGAGTTTTAAATATCTCGGAGCAACAATCACTGCAGATAACGATATCGCGAAGAGATTAAAGGAAGAATTCAGGCAGCAAATAGATGTATGTACAACCTCCACAATACTATTAATTCTAAAAGCCTAGCAAGAACATCAAAAATTAGAATTAATTAAACGGTGATTAGACCGGTGCTCATGTATGGATGTGAGACGTGGACCCTGACCAAAGAAACTGAAAGAAAACTTAGACGTTTTGAGAGGAAAATCCTAAGAAGAATCTTTGGGCCTTATCACGACATTAATAGCAACCAATACCGAATGAGAATAAATGCTGAGGTCAAGCAGATGTATAGAACGAGCGATATAGTCCAAGAGATTAAATCCCAACGTCTAGGATGGGCTGGCCATGTCCATAGACTCCCTAATGACCGCCTTGCCAAGCTAATATGGGAAGAAGCCCCCACAGGAAGAATGCCCTTAGGACGTCCACGAATGCGATGGAGAAACAATATATGGTCAGATCTAAGAACAATGGGGCTACCCACTGACCCAACTATTATGGATGACCGTTCAAGATGGAAGCAAGTTGTGCAGTCAGCCAAAACCCACCTCGGGTTGTAGTGCTACGAGAAGAAGAAGAAGAAGAAGAAGAAGAGACAAGAATCATGCCAGGTTACGAAGTGGTGAGGCAATTTAATTACTAAGGCTTCGTTATTCCTAACAGTGGAGGATGCGAAGACGAGATATGTCGACGCATCACAAGAGCCAGATCGTCAACAGCCAAACTTACAAAAATTTGAAAGAACACTGACATCATAAAAAACACAAAATACACCTTGTTTGTGCATTGATATTTCCTATCGCCACCTATGCTTCCGAAACTTAGACAATAAAAAAAGAGTATAATGGCATTTGAACTGTGGGTCTACCGTAGAATGTTGCGCATACCATGGACCACCCACCACACAAATAACAAATTTAAAATGAAAACTAGACTCGTCACAACTATCGGAGCGAATGATAGTTGAAGGTAACGTAGCGGGTAAAAGATCCAGAAGAAGATCTACAGTACGATGGTCGGACCAAATAAAGGACATGCCTGGTTACTCATTCTCCGAAGCAAAACAACACGCACAGGAGAGAGATAATTGGACAAAAATAGTCAAACAAATTACATGACGCCAATACATCCTTGCGAAGGAGAAAATATTTAGGAGGATTATTTCAGTGTTTTTACTGGCACAAGTAAAATTTAACCATTTTTAATGATTTTGTTAAGTACTGTTCAATATTAAAATTGTTTCCGTTTGTTGGTTAGAAAATTGTCAAAAATTAAAGGAATTGTGTAGAAAGACATTCTAATAAAAAGCAATGTCCGACGATACTAGGCGAGAAGTCCATAAATAAAAAATAGCTTCGTTAATACAACCAACTAGTGTTTTCATGAAGTCACTAATTCTTACTTCTTTTATCCCCAGACGTCGATATTTCTGGTCCGGAGGACCCGTTTGTACACTCAAGCTCTAAATAACAACAGCCACAAATGCCGCTGCCAAAAAAGGGAGGAATCCGAAACATTTCTAGAAGAACTATAGCGCAAAGAAAGAGAGCAGCAGGAATACGCTAATTCGAAAGGTACAATAATGTCATCTAACGATTACAGAAGAACGTCAAAGAAACTTGTTCAATGCTTTTTACAGCATCATTCGATCTCCAAAACTGCAAATATTTGTTCTGTTATAAAAGTTTCTAATGTTTCACGACGTTATGAATAATGTAAAGGGAAATCAAGGAAAGAGAAAAAACGCGTTTATAATATTTAGCGTCGGAAAATGGTGATAAAATTAAAGTATGCACAATTTTCTTCAAGACCGCATTTTAAGTATCTCATAGTCGTATTACTCGGGCTCTCAAGAATAAAGCTACTGTGGGTTCTTTACCAGTGGACAGGAGAAGGAAACATATACCGTCAAACAAACCTTCAGAAGGTGAAGATAATGAAGTTAAACAATTTAAAAACCGTTTTTCAGTATACCAATCACACTATTCAAAAAAGAAGAATCCTGAGTGGCAGTACTTGGCACCTGACTTGTGTTTACCAAAACGTATAATTTATACATGGAACAAAGTGAATCTCCCGTTTCCATGTTCCGTTTTAGAAACATTGTTCATAAGGAATTTAATTTACGATTTCATCCTCCTTTGACGAATTCTTCTAAAAATTCTTCTTTTATACTTTCACCGTGTATAATTGAAACATTGTGAAATATATCGAGTAATATTTTAATAATTAGAGTCCATTAAACCAGCAAATCAGCAAACTTAATAAATTGCCAATAATATATTTTCTAATTGAACTTTCTAAGTGTTGCAATAGCGGCCTAGATTAAATTGTATTGTAAGCTCATAGTACAAAGATTGTTAGTATGATAGAAGCACTAGCCTCTATGCTGAGGTATACATTATTAATTTGTAAATTATAAATTGGGGATTTGTGCTCATTTGAGCGCAGTCTATTGTATTAAGTTATCTAACGTATAAAGTTACCTAACCAACAACTAGAGTGTAATTATGAGTAGCTATTAATAAAACTATAATTTTTTCTCCACTCTTCAACCATTTAGTTACTATCATCGATCGAGAAGAATCGGACAAAGGGGCATCAGAAAACAATTCAATCCTTATAACTACATTCGAAATTGTCCATTGGCCCTTCGAAAAAAAAAAAACATCAAAAGGGTGTTAATTGGATTGGAGCTTTAAAGGAGACGACCCTTAGCGACCTGAATAGCTGTTCCCCAGTTCCGTACAAGATCGACTATCGAATTTGAAGTGTGGAGAAAAGAAAAAATAAAACAAAGACCAGAAAGTCCCGAAATTAGGAGTAGAAGCCTTACAAGAGCCTTTGAGCACCAGAGAACTTGAATAGCAGTCCTTAAGTCTAGTCCTTAGATGTGCAGAATATGGTGGACAGCACCATTCACTACTACACATGTCAGAAGTTCAGTATGATAACAGAAGGAATTACGAAAACAGAAGGCCACAAAACAGACCAAATTCTAGTGGGTTAGAAGGTCAGTATAATAACAGATGTTCTGAAAACAGAAGACCACAAAATAGACCCAATTCTAGTGGGACCAGACGTGACAACAGTTACGACGGATCATCAAGAAGACAAGAGAATATTGTGAGCTGTTTAAGTCATCAAAATGAAGAAGTGCTACTTGCAACGGCATTATTACGAGTAAAAGACTCAAAAGGAAGCTCACAATTGATAAGAACATTAATTGACCAAGGCTCGCAATCATCATTCATTACGGAGCAGGCCGCTTCTCGGAATAAAAATAAAGGCTGTTTACGCTCAGATATCTGGAATTGGCAATGAAGGCCAAAGGACGTCGAAGTGGAGCGTGATATTCAACTACATTAAACTTACAGGCGCATTTCAAAAATGAATTTGAAATGAAGGCCGAAGCACTTGTACTACGAAAAATAACAAAAACTCTACCGGAGAAGGAGATACAGATAAAAGAAAGGAACCATAGGAACTTAGTCCTGGCGGATCCAAATTTTAATGAAACAGGTGCAATAGATATTCTATTATAAGCAAAAGAATATAGTTTGATATTACTAGATGGAGTAGATCGAACAAAGGAGAGTTTGCTCACTCAAAATACAAAATTGGGTTAAATAATGTCAGGGATAGCACAGCAAGATAATATCCCTAATATACAAGTACTCAACATGATATCTAGATGACAGATGGATGAAGAAATAAAAAATACTGGAAGTTAGAAGAAGTAGATCAAAGCAGTACTGTTTCAGTAGAAGAAAAAGAGTGTGCAGAATATTATAAAAGAACAGTAAAAAGGGATAACGAAGGAAGATTTGAAGTTAAAATACCCTTCAATTCTAATACGAGCCTATTAGGGAATTCAAAACAGCAAGCATATGCGAGACTGCTGCAATACGAGACGAAATTTCAAAGAGACAGAAACCTAGAAAAAAAATACAGGAAATTTATCAAGGAATATGAAGACTTATGTGATATGAAATTGAATAAAACAAAAACCATAAATAAGCAGTACTAAAAGAGGATAGTATCACAACAAAACGCAGGGCCGTGTTTGACGCTTCTACTAAAAGTTCAATAGGAATCAGTCTCAATGATTTAATGCACTCTGGACCTCGTTTGCAACAAGATCTTACAAATGTATTAATAAATTAAAAGTTGTACAAAATAGCATATCCGGCAAATCTAGAGAAAATGTTTAAGCAAATAAAGATAGCTAAAGAAGCTCAAGTTTACCAGAAGATATTATGGAGACAGTCTGTAAAAGAACCAATAAAGGAGTATCAGTTGTCAACAGTAACATACGTTACGAAGGCAGCGCCATAGCTTGCATTAAGAACGATATAGGAATTATATAATGACGAGAAATTAAAATATCCACTCCAGCTGAATCAGAAACGTTGGCTGAAGCTTATCAAGCTCAAACAGAGTTAACAGAAATGTTCAAGAAAGGGGGTTTTGTATTAAGAAAAGGGCTTAGTAATAGTCAAGATTTAATTAAGTTTAACAGTTTTAGTTAAAGGTTTAACAACACTGCCGAGGTTAGAATTGTGTGCAGCATTGCTGCTTAGCAGACTCATGAAAAGAACAATTCAAGCGCTAAATTGCAGTTATGCGGAAATATATGCATGGTCTGATTCCACAATAACTCTGGCGTGGATACAAGGACAACCAAATAGATGGAAAATATTTGTAGCGAACAGAGTAACGGAAATAGTAGACATCATATAACCTGATCGCTGGTTTAAAGTAGATGTAAAAAAAAATCCAGCAGACTATTTATCTAGAGAGATCAAAGCGAAAGAATTAGTGAATGAAAATTTTCTAGTTTTTGGTCACTTGTATCTTGCTTGTGATCAGGACTTCGGCATTGTCGATAAAGAGTAAAAGTAGTATAAAGAAATTTACATTCCTACAGATTGGTCTCGTATAGTGACCGCTAAAAAAATTCCATTTATTGTTATCCACATTGAAGCAGTTCTTTTTTTCCACGTATTTTTGATTAAAATGCAATCTTTTACTATTATTTTAACGTCTTATCTCCACGTAAAGAGTGAAGAAGATAGTGTTATCAAAGGTGAACTGTAAATGCATGTCAGAATCAAAAGTTATACCTGGTACCGTCAATAGCCTCTAGCAAGAAGGTTTGAATTTGCGGTTTACCTAATTCGATATCGTAGAGAGGTCTCCCGACTATTTTTTTGCTTCGTATGGATGTCGCTGCTAGCGTACCAGGCATGTTATTTTTATTATAACGGCCAAATACCAGAGTGCATTTAATTTTAGTTTCTTTGAAGTTCCACAAGTGTTCCTAACAAGGTTGATATAAATCGAAACACGTTGAGAACAATGGTGAAACGAATTAAACTGAAATGAATCGTTTCCTATCATTTTAACGTCTTTTCTCTATGTAAACAGTAAAAAAGAGTGTTTTTTCAAGGGAGAACTGTAGGTGTATGTCGGAAAAAAAGGTTACAGTAAAGAACTAATCAGTTCTCCTGGAACACCAAGAAGAAGCAGAACTAATCTGACTTGACAATGGCAAGTATGACTTTGCCGAAACGTCGCCAAAACAATGGTTTTTCAAAAAACCAAAACTATTTAACGCGGAGTCAAACCCGGAAAATAACTGAAACCACATATAGCTCCCGCGGAAATTTCAAATTTGGTTGCATTTGGATTTAATTTGAGTCTCTTACCATTCTATAACACGTGTTCCTGGGTCTACCCGTCATCAAAGAGACTTGTAAGAAGACTCAAACAAAATCAAAATGCACCGACCAGTATGGCAATTATAGAAAAAATAATTACCAGAGTATGCTACTAGCGACCTCTAGCTAGGGAAGATGAAGTGAAATATCGATAGCAATTAAAGTAAACTGTATACCCAAGCTTAATCAAGCCATATAGAGCGATGCTGGGAATATTTATATTCCACTATGCATCAAAAATTTACTCATATAAATTACCATCATTTTTGTTCTCATTTCGTCGAATAAGGACTATAACAAAATAAATATACGTAGACGGTTGCATTTGAATTTAATTTGAGTCTCTTACCATTCTCTAACACGTGTTTCTGGGTTTACCCGTCGCCGATTCTCGGTCCTGTGAAATTGCAGATACTGGAATAAGCATAAATCCTCAATGGATAACTAAAGGTCATACTAAACACCATTATCAAAATATTAATGACTGGGTGGGAATAATTATTAATGGAAAAATTATTGGTACTTGTTTTTTTGAAGAAAATCTTACGGGGTAAAGTCTTCTGCAATTTCTGCGAAAAGAAGTTACACCAGTCCTTGTCATTATGTTTTCTAATGCCAACAATCCTAACTGACTAGATAATAGTATTTAATTACAACAAGATGGTGCAGATGCTGCATTATTGGTAATCGAGGACCAATAGAATAGTCCACAATATCTCTAAATCTTATACCGCTAGATTTTTTTCTGTGGGGTTATTTAAAATCAAAGATTTATGTAAATAAACCGCAAAATCTACAGGAGTTTTAATACCAAATTAGAGACGAAGATAATAAAATTACTCCGGAAGTCATTCAGAATTTTTAAAAAGAATATGTGCGTTACTTTGCTTGTTGAAAAACATAATTGGATGAATTTTTGAGCATTTAATTTAGCTGAAAAGTATTATTTAATAATTAATTTAATATTGCAATTAATTAAATTTTATTTTCTATGTATAAGCATTATACAGATAAGTACGATACTTCTGAATACATTAGCTCTTTTAAATGAGGTACTACAAGGCCCACATTTTAAGTTAAAAAATCAATGATTACGCCACCGTGTCAAAACTGGTGATATGCACACTTTCGCACATTATTAAAAAAATGAGCATTCAAAATTAAAAATTTATTTTTGTATTTGGTATTTCAGAATTTTTGTCTCAAATAAATTTTTTGCAAAGTAATGAATTGGTTCGATAATTTAGCCGCACTCTGTATAATCAATTAACCGGTAGAGCTTTCCATTGAGAAAATAATTTATTCCACGTAAAACCAATACAGTAAAAGTATGTAAATGTATGTCGATTTTGAAGCAATGAAATATACATATTCGCGTATAAAATGTTAAATATATTTTATATTTCTAAAATTATCTTTGCGCTATCTAAAAAATTGCACTCTGGTTTTCCTCGAACAGAATGTATGTGATTTTATTTAAGGTTACTATAATTGTACTTTAAAACTTCACGGCCACATGATAACCTTTAACGTGTTGTTAGTAAACAAAAGTTTTCAGTGCAATTCAATGTAATGTACACAGGTAATACCAATGGATTACCTGTAAACTCAATTGAAAATATGAAAATTATAAAACATCCAGGTATAGATAGAATAAATACAAAACTGATTAAATATGTTGGCATTTTTGCCACTAACGCCTTCTACCAATTTGTATGTAATATATAAACAATTTTGAAGTTCTAGTCAATGATGTTTCAGCTGATTGTTTGTGTCTTAATAAGCACTGGCTTCTTCCTGATGAGCTACATACTGTCAATATTAAAAGCTATCGTATGGTTTCTGGATTTTGCAGGACGGTCAAGTCTCATGGAGGTGTAGAAAACATTCCGTCGATAAATCTTATAGGCAAACCAGATACATTAACCGAAAAAACAGAAGTGAAAGTGTTATTTCGAATACATCTGTACCATTTTATATTAAACAAAAATCTTTAGCAAACGCTGGCCAGATTAGTCTAGTTAATATTTTTCGTGTAAACACACAAAGTTTATTAAACAAAATAGACCAGCTTAATATTTGTTTGAAAAATAAAAGATACAACAATCTATTATGTTTGTCTGAACACTGGCTCATAGAAAACGAATTAACAACATTAAAGTTTGATGGATATTTTTTGTCAACTTTTTATTGTCGTAAGGTAAGGGAACATGGAGGTGTTGCAGTTTTTAGCGATAATAACATCTCTATCTAAAAAATGATATATCATGTGAATATGAGGGTGAATTTTGTGCATTAGAAATTATAGATATTAAAACTATTTTAGTAACAGTATATAAAACTGGAAAAGGTAATTTTAAAGTTTTTCTAGACCTATTTAAAAAGTTATTGGTATTTTGCTCTACTAATTTTTTAGAAATAATAATAATTGGAGATTTCAACATTGATTTCAAAAAAGCTTCTAATGAATTAAACAGTTTCCGTGATCTAATTTTGGCTTAACCATTAATAAATAAATAACCATAAACATTAATAAATTTACTAGAATCACAACTAGATCAGCAACTTGTTTAGATAACATTTTAACAAACATAAGCAGTGAGATAGTTGGTTGTGGAGTTAAGGACCTTGCTACAAGAAGGGGGTAGCTCCATTTATTGTAACTTTTGGGAAAATAGAAAAAATGTTTTATAAAAATTTACTCATGTATTAATAACAATAAAGCAGTTTAGTTAAAAGATAATCATATTGGTACACCTGCCAACTCTTTCCTTTATTTATTTAAGCTTCTTTTTCCAAAAAATTTGGAGCTGGAGATAATATCCATTGTAGTTATATTGGAAAATAAAAAAAGTTACTGTAAAATATGTTTATTATTATTAAAAATTAACAAAAAAACCAAATTTTTCTTTTATATTCAAACAGAAAATCAGTCTATTCGTCTGCTTGGTCGTCGTCATCCGTGCCTGAAATCTGGGAATCATGGTTATCATTACCAACGTCATCAAATTTAAGGGATTGGTAAACATCCATTTCGTTGGCTGGAACGTAGTTGGTAGCTAACTGAATTACGTCTTTGTACTTGGCCTTTTTTACGGGTATTGATGACTCGTACACCATCAAGTTAGCTTTAAGTGAAAGATTGTCTTTACTGTCCCTCAAAATGTAGTACGATTCAAAAATAGGAATACCAGTTGTAACAGACACATTTACTGTATCCATGTGGTCCTTGCTGTATTCAAAAATCCGGTGTTAAGAAATCTAAAACCTCTGTTTCTGAGAATTCATTATAACTTTTTTAAAATGGTTCTCAAAATGACTGCTAAAGTTGAAGATCTTATCTTGATGAACCATAATGGGTATGAAATATTTGGATGTCTGTTGAATAAACTAGACAGTATTGTGTAGGAGAGAAAATATAATCTTTTTTTCGTAAAACTTTTCTATAACACGTAACAACGGTCACACGGTAGGAAACTGTGCCCTGGTTCAGGAAAATAATGTTGAATATTCTCCAAAGACGTGGTTCTTACAAGATGATGCAGAAACTGTAGTATCGTTGAATTTTTATTTTGAGCTGTAGCATTATCAGAAAAGAGGTACAGTTGTCTGACATTTTTTGGAAGGATATTTTTTATGTAGTGATAAAGAAAAGAAACAACTTCATTCGGTGATTTTCTAGTGTTTGTTTTATCGTAAATGTAAAAATGAGCTTTGTCGGTCTTGCCCAAATGTATGCACAAATTGTAGACCCATAGTTAAAGTTTGTAGAAGGCTTCGCCGGCCAGAATTTTCGGCAGAGGAAGATTCTGCTGAAAATCACACGTTAAAATGTCTATGTCGTTATTTTGTTAGCTCAGTTTTATCTTTTCTTTTAAGTCTGTAAAAAACGACTTGCTTTAACCTCATGTACTTTCTTTTCAAGTCGTAAATTTTCCTTTTCAGTATCATTAAGAGCTCGATCTTGAAGGCTATTGTGTAAGATGTCACATCTTTTGCAAGTGTCTAATAGAGGCGCCCCAAAACTATAATTAAAATTTGCTTTAAAATACCTAAAATAAAAATGTTAGGTTACTTTAGGTTTATAGTTTTTATCAACAACAATTTCCGGTTCATTCACTTGCAAATAAAGTACATGCATCTTTTTAACATTGAGATCAGGAAACAAATAAAAACGGGACGTTTTCACTCGGCTGCAGTGTGACACACGTCGTGGAAAACTTTTTATGTGAATATCTACTTTCTGCAGTAAATCTTTTGAAATGCGGTTTTTTCTATTTTTATGTTTACCTTGTTTGCTGTTCGGGGATGTAATGTTACTGCGCAAAGTTTTAGTAATATTATCCACTCGTTTTTTGGATACCCCGTGTATTGCTCCGAATGCACTCCTACAGATTCGTATTTTTTTCATACCCAGCTTAATATAGTACTTGTGAGTACAATTATGCCTTTCTCGCTCACCAGTTTTAGCTTGAGTTCTGGCAACATTGCTTGTTGTTATTAAACCATCCAAGTAGATAGTTTGAATCTGTTTGTCTCATATTTCATTAAAGTTTACTAAAACGGATTGCCTCTGTTCTTCGTTCACCTTTTCAAAACATTTATACTTACATTCACAATTAGGTCTACTTTGCCTAGGTCCCACACTACTACCATTCTAGTTAACATAACTTTTTCCTTCTGCAATACACTTTTTCTTAATGTTCCGTTTCCACTTAGCTGGATCAATACTTTTTCTATTCTTCGCAAACGAAACACTCTGAATCTCGTTTTCAACTATATTGATTGGAAGATTGAGTTTTTTTACAATCCTTTTTTTCACTGAAGGCCCTGCTTCATCAGGATCAGAGCTTTTTTCCGATTCGGATGGATTATACAGATCAGACGAACCTCTACTAAACAGACAACATTATCAAAATAAGATTCTGTACAACTAATGATACAAATAAATAATAAAAAACACTTAAAAAAATAAATAAACAGTTGTATAGAAACACACGTGGTCAACTTTCGTAAAATGCACTGCGAGAATACGTTAGACCGTTAGAGCAATGTACTTGAATGGACTGAATCATAGACTGAATACTAATACTAAACTTACACTTCCGTTAATTCCATTCGAGGCCAAGCTAATGGTTACAGCCGAAGCGTCTCGTTGTTCGACGAAAGAAGGGGGCAGCTCCGGAGCTGCATCCTTCTTGCAGCAAACAATTTCGGAGGCAGGTACATAAACAGTTATAGGTTTACCATTTATAAATGGATCTGCTTCTTTCTTGCACCAATCGATTCAACTAATTTTTTTACATAATATGCATCTATAAACTAAAATTTGACCAAAAATTGATCTACCCCCTTCTTGCAGCAAGGTTCTCAATAATTGTGGACCCATGTATTTCTGATCATATTGCTCAATTTCTCTACTTAAAAATAAAATCTGAAAAAAGTCATAGTGCTAATACATACAGAAGACATATAACAAGCAATGGCATTCTGATGTTAAAACAGTCGTTACATAACGTTGACTGGGCTTCAGTTGTTTCTCTCAAAACAAAAGATAACTGAAATTAATTTTCCAATAAAAAAATCACGAACTCATAGTAAAACTCCAATTTCTTGGTTTGATGATGAACTAAGAGTATTGCGAGAAAATCTTGCCACAGTCAAGATAATGGCTGATTACAAGGTTGTTGGGAGGTTACAAAGGAATATAGTGAGTATAAAAAGTTTAAAAAGCACTATAAATCAACAATATCATTAAAGAAAAAACTGGCTTATGAGAATTTCTTTTCCAATTCAGAAAATGTATCTCGTAACAGTTGAAAAGTTATACATTATCAGAGAAATAACTTTAAAAATAAAAAAGTCTGTCCACGCGCAAATACATCAAACGATTTTTTGAGTAGCCATAGATTTTTTGAAAGATGTACACTCTCCTTGTGACTCTTTATTTTTATTACCTGTTAGTGATACTGAAATCAGAAATGTTTTGCATAGATTGAAAAATTCACACTGAACGAATTTTTATTTCTTAAACAAAAAAATAATTGTGGAAGCAATCGACATAATTATTGACAAATAATTGACAAAATTAATTATACTTTATAATAATTGGCTTATTGTAGGGATTTTCCCAGATGTATTAAAAGTAACATAAGTGCTGCCGGTGTTCAAAAAGGGAGCTTTAGATGAAATTGGAAATTATCGTATCATCTCAATCATTCCCGTTTTCGGCAAAATTTTTGAGAGTATTCTAAATGTTCGTTTGATAGAATATCTAGAAAAACACAAAAAACTTCACTGTAATCAATATGGCTTTAGAAAAAAGTGTAGCACTATACTAGCTATACACAAAATAGTAAGAGATATAGTTGATGGCTTGGAGGAAGGTCATTTTGTGTCTTTGACATTGTGTGACTTATCCAAAACTTTTGACTGTTTTTCACATGAATTACTGTTCGAAAAAATGCATAAATACGGTATTAGGGGAAACACTCTTAATCTATTTAAATCGTACCTAACAAATAGAAAACAAGCAGTTTGTCTTAATAACAGCTATTCTGAGTTTAACACTGTCGAATATGGGGTACCTCAAGGTTCGATATGAGGACCCACTTTGTTTCTTATTTATCTAAACGATTTATTTCACTATACTTTTCATATAAAATGCGTTTGCTTTGCAGATGATACAACTCTCATTAATACTGATATTAATCAGCATAATTTAAAAATTAAAATAAATAGTGATACCCAGAAAGCAAAAGATCCCTGTCAAGAATCGAACAAGCAAGGAAAACATTCATGAGCATTAAAACATTTTTTACAAGATCAGACCTTAGTCTACAGCTTAGAATCCGAATGATCAGATGTTACGTTTTTTCTGTCTTACTGTATGGCTGTGAAAGTTGGACAATGGACTCCGAAGTAGAAAAAAGAATAGATGCCTTTGAGATGTATATATACAGACGAATGTTGAGGATTCCATGGGTACAAAGAGTTACTAATGTTGAGGTACTTCGTCGCATGTGTAAACAAAAAGAATTACTAAGAATAATCAAAGAGAGGAAAATGCAATACTTGGGTCATGTGCTGAGAGGCGAAAGATATGAATTATTTCAAGTTATACTGGAAGGAAAAGTACAGGGCAAAAGATCAGTAGGAAGATGCCAGAACTCGTGGCTGAAAGACCTGAGGAGATCGTTCGACCGCTCATCCGCAGAGATCTTTCGCGCAGCAGTTTCCAAAACTACAATTGCCATTTGGATCGCCAACCTTCGAAAGGAGACGGCGCAATGAGAAGAAGAAGAAAGCAAAAAACTGGTTTGTACATAATGGGCTGAAGCTAAATGAAGAGAAAAATCAGAATTTGATTTTTAGTTCCGATTGGAAGTATATGTTAAGAAATAGTGTTAAACTATTAAGAATCTTTCTAGATGATAATTTTAATTGGAGTGCTCATACTGATTACATAAGTTCTAGACTTGCTACAAGTATATTTTTAATACGCAACTTAGTTTATACTAGCGGACCAACTCGACATTGAGTTTTGATGTAAGTTTTGCTGATATTTAAGAGGGGCGGAGTCTTACGATCCATCGTTTCCGTCGCCTGGTGTAAATGTTCCAAAAATCCTAAAAATAAACTGTATCGACGCCAATTTTCTTAAATTGAAAATCTATACAGTAGTTTTTTAGGATTTACAGGAAGATTTACATTAGGAAACGGAAACAATATGATTGTTAGACTCCGCCCCTCTTAAATAAAAAACGGAAGTAAAACCGAAAGTAACTTTTTTTTTGTATATTTTAGATTGTAAAATGCCACGTTTAAGAAAAAGAAGTCGGTTTAAGAACTCTAACTAACTAACTAACTAAATTTATATATAAATATTATTTAAATTTAAAAAATACAGAAAACAGTATGATGCTCCGCGCTAGTCTACACTACCGCCTACTGTTCCACTTTTTTGAGAATACACCACAATTTTACTTTATAATAAGTTTATTTTTTATTTATTTATTTAAAATAAACCTAATTTAAAGTAAAATTGTGGCTTATTCCTAACAAAATTAATAATATATTTCTAACTAATAAATTAAAAACAAAGTAATGCTTACCTCATTATTTAATTCTTCAAGTATTAAACTCAAAATTTAGTCTAAATCTCTAAATATCAATCACAACACCTCACACACGCTGCACTTGTTGGAAACAGAATACTGTCTAACTAAACATAAAAATTAAAAAAATACCAACTCATCAGATAGTGTAAAACAGACCCCATAAATTAAAATCGGAGACAGGAGGATCCCGAATTTTAAGTGGTCATTATCGTTATTCCTTAAGTGGAAACACTTGTTGGTGCATTCCAGCATTCGAGAATTGACGCGTTGTTGCATTGTGTATAATATTGAATTCCTATACTTTACTATAGGAAAAATTCATTTTATGGCCGCCATTTTTAAACCGGTTCGAATTTTAAACCTTAGGGGGAATCTACCCAACAATCTGTTTAATTATTCGTAAAAATTATTCTCCTATCTATCACCGTTTAGGAAGAGTATTGCGCGCAAGAAAAGGGCTTATCATCATCATCATCACTGGCTCGACAACCCTTTTTGGGTCTTGGCCTGTTCCAGGATTCTTCTCCATTCTGATCTGTTTCGTACTTTTTTTCTCCAGTTTTTTATTTTTAAGGTTGTTATATCATTTTCTATTTGTTCTAAGTATCTCAGTTTCGGTCTTCCTCTTGTTCTTTTTCCTACTGGCATCTGTTTGAATATTTTGTTTGGTATTTCGCCTTCTTCCATTCTTTCTACATGTCCTATCCAACGCAGCCGTCCTATTTTATTGAATGTGATAATATCCGGATCCTGGTATATTTTGTATAGTTCAGAGTTGTATCGTTTTCGCCATATTCCGTTTTCTTTTGTGCCCTTATATATGTGTCGCAAGATTTTTCTTTCGAAGGTGGCTAACAACGTTTCTTCTCTTTTAGTGAGTGTCCAGGTTTCTGAGCCATATGTGAGTACCGGTCTTATTAGGGTTTTATATATTTGGCATTTTGTCTTTCTTGCGACGTTATCTGATCTTAGGTGTCTAATTAAGCCATGGTAACATTTATTTGCAATAAATATTCGCCTCTTCACTTCCTCCGTAACGTTATTATCAGACGTGACTAGGAATCCCAAGTATATAAAGTTTTTTACCCCCTCTATATTGTATTCTCCTATTGTTATGTTTCGTGGCTGCCTTATTTCTGCGTTTTTACTTACCTGCATATATTTTGTTTTGGTCTGATTGATTTTAAGACCACTATTTTGTGCAGCTCGTTCTATCATTTCTCTTCTTGATCTTGCGATTATGTCAACATCATCTGCAAATGCTAGTATTTGCACGCTTTTATTAATGATTGTTCCTCGTGTATTGACTGTTGTGTCCCTCAGTATTTTCTTGAGTACGATGTTGAACAAGATGCATGATAGAGCGTCTCCCTGGCGTAGTCCCTTTTTCACATCTATTCTTTCCGTTAATTCATTTTGTATCCGGATTCTACTTTCTACTTTTAGAGATTCTTTTATCAGTTCTATTAGTTGTGTTGGTATATTAAATTCTTTCATTGATTTTATTAAGAATTCTCGGTTTATATTGTCATATGCGCTTTCAAAGTCTATGAAGAGATGATGTGTTTCGATGTTATATTCACTTGTTTTTTCGAGGATCTGTCGCAGAACAAATATCTGGTCTATTGTTGACTTCTGTCTACAGAAGCCACTTTGGTATTTGCCAACTATTTTTTCAGCGTGTGGTCTAAGTCTTTCATAAATGACATTGGACATTATTTTGTATGCTGCATTCAGCAGCGTGATTCCACGGTAGTTTCCACATTCTAACTGATTTCCTTTTTTATGTAATGGTACAATAATACCACTATTCCACTCCCTTGGTAGCTGTTTATTCGACCATATCTTTGTTCATGTATTGTTTTTTGTAGTGCGTCTCCTCCTTCCTTTAGTAACTCCGATGCTATTTGGTCCGATCCCGGTGCTTTATTGTTCTTTAATTTTTCTACTGCTGCTCTAATCTCGGCTATTGTTGGTGGAGTCTTTTCTCTGTTGTCTGTTTGGTCTAATGGTATGTCAGGGGTCGTCTCTCTCTTGTCTCCTTCAAACTTTTCCGTAAAATGTTCTGTCCATCTACTTAGTATCTCTTGCTGTTCTGTCAATATATGACCTTCCTTATCTCTACACATCGTTGTTCTCGGTTTGAAGTCTTTTCTGCTTTTGTTTAGTCTCTGATAAAATTTTCTTGTCTCTGTTGATTTACTTAGAGAAAAACTTAGAGAAAGAAAAGGGCTTAGCCTTTTAGTATATAAGATGATTCCTAAAAGTACTCTTAGAATGTGCTACTTTGCACTATTTCATAGCTATTTACAGTACGGAATAACTGTTTGGGTTAATTCTTCTCACGCAGATCGAATTTTTAAACTACAAAAAAGAGTAGTTAGGATACTTGCAAGAGCAGAATATAGGGCACAATAAACTTTTATTTCTGGATTTAGGTATTATGCTACTACTTTCATGCCAACAAAGGTAAGTTTAATATAAACTCCAACTTCCATGATCACCATACAAGATCTAGAGATGCTATTAGAGCACAACGTTTTAGGTTGACAAAGAGTATAAAAAATTCGACTGTTAGTTTGTATAACTTTTTGCCAGATGAAGTAAAAAGTCTTCACTTGTTATCGTTTAAGCTTAAAATCAAATCACATTTTTTGAAACATTGTTTCTATTCAAAAACGGAGTACCTAAGTACAGTTTTTACACAATAGTACTAGTTTGGTCAGTGTATTTGCCTATTATGATGATATTTTATGGTTTTATATTTTTATTTAGTGTGTTTGTTGTTTCTTAAATTGTTAATATTAAATATTTGTTTGTAATGTTTAAATTTGCAAATATTTTATATGTATGTATGTAAATTGTCACTATTCCTTCTATTCTATTCTATTCTATTAAAATGTTATACTTTGAAAAATATGTCTTAGAAGATGTCTTAAAAAATAGAAGAGGAGGTGAACGCATAAACTGTTAAACTATAGCTATAGATGGATAGAGTTTTAGTTTTCTAAAGTCTTCATCTAAAACGTATCAAAAGGTAATGGAACTAGTAAGTTAGGTACTACCCATTACAAAAGGTAATAGAACTAGTAAGTTTCCTTTAAATGTATTTTAAATTGTTCTACAAAATAAAATATTTTAATATACCTGCGATCCTTCAGTTTTCGGATATGCGTATACGTCAAAATATTTTACTTAAGATTTATTGTATTTAAGCGTCTATAAATAACCTTAATCCATGAGATAACGCAATTAACTATGGTAATACATATTCGATTGCTGTATATCTATGGAAAATGACATAAGATAATACACAGTTCAACGACAACTTATCATGAATTATAAATTAAACAATGTATCGATTATGTAGTATTACATTCACGACAGAAGTAACTAACCATCGAAAAAAAGTCATAATAAAGTGCCATAGCGAAAACAGGATGTAATAAAAAGATCACAAGTCACCCTTGAGTTTAACGTCACACAAGAAGTTTAGGTACGTATGTATAGCGTTAATGGGCCTTTTAGGCCCATTTCTGTATGTTAATTTCCATTGTTTTCTGTTCTTAGGTATCAGCTTCCAATCTCTGATTCCCATTTCTTTGACATATTCCATCACTTCTTCTTCTTGTAGTTCAATCTCCTATCGGAGATTGGCTATCATCACAGCTATCCGTACCTTATTGGCGGCTGCTCTGAAAAGATCTACTAAGCTGCAACTATACTACTCTCTTAGGTTTCTTAGCCAAGAAATTTTTCGTCTTCCTATGGATCTTTTACGCTTGATTTTACCTTGCATTATGAGCCTTAATCTCTTATATTTCGCACCTCTGGTAATGTGACCTAAATATTACAGCTTTCTTGTTTTGATGTGCTTTATGACCTCGCATTCCTTTTGTAGCCTTCTTAACACTTCTGCATTTGTAACTCGTTGTGTCCATGGTATTTTCAAAATCCTTCTATAGCACCACATCTCAAATGATTCCAACTTCTTTATATTATTCACTTTTAGTGTCCAGCTTTCTATTCCATACAACAAAGTCGAGAACACGTAGCATCCTAAGGCTCATCCTCAGCTCCAGAGGAAGGTCTCAATTAACAAACCTTGTTTTCATTTTTATAAATTCTTGTCTTGCAATTTCAATACATGTCCTTATTTCTCTACTTTGGTCATTGTTTTTATTTACCCAGGTTTCCTCTTCTACATTTCTCCATTTATTTTTTGGTTTTTCACTCTTTTTTTGCCGTCAGGTACTTTACAAACAATATTCTTTACTAGTCTATTATCTTGCATTCTTTCTAGATATCCGAGCCATTCTAGTCTACGTTTTTTCGCCAGTTTTGTTAATGTAGAATTAGCATACAATTTATAATATATAATATAATTAGCATACTTCTGCATTAGTTCGTCTTCTTCATTCTCCCTTTACTACTTTTCCACCGAACATTTTGCCAAGTATCCTTCTTTCACATGCTTCCAATCTGCTCTGTATGGTTTTCTTCATAGTCCATGTCGCGGAAGCTTATAGCATTGTGGGTCTAATTATAGTTTTGTATACTCTTATTTTTGTATTACCAGATATATCTTTGGCCTTAATTATTTTGCTCATGGTTTCAGCACATATGTTGCTCTTGGTCAGTCTTAGGTTGATTTCATATTCTTTCTTACACTTCTGATTAACCTAAGTACATATATTTATCCACCTTCTACTACATGTACCAAAAAGCCCACTCCAAAATTAATATTATCGCCTCCAATAGTATAAAACGTGTATGGACTAATCTTTTTAATCTTGTTTCCAGTCAAATGTGTTTCTTGTATTGCTATGGTGTATATTTTATGTTTTTTAAGTTCTTTTATTTAGGTTCTAGATTAATTAATTATGCTCCCTCCTCGTATACTCCTTGTATATTCCATGTCGCAATATTTAGATACGTATTCTTATTTTTGGTTTTGCTATTTATGTTCAATCTCATTTTCCTGTTCATCGCTAGGGTCCGTCGGCCTAATGGGTCGTCTTTTTCTTGTTTCACTACTATATGCCGTTTTTTGGGTCCATATTTCTAGAATTGTTTCGTTTAAAATACCATTTCCGGCCCATTCCCATTTTATGCCATCCACAGTTGGTTTTTTGTACCCTATCTTCACGTTTTTACCTTCAGCTATTAATCCTTGCCTTTATTTACAATTTCCTGCCTCATGTGTCTTTCCTTTTCAGTCAGGTCATCGTTGATGAAGATCTTTTCTCCAGTAAGAAATCTGAATTGGCTTTTTTCTATCATTACCTTAATTTTTGCCGTAATCGTTCATTTGAACCAGACATTGTTTTTTAGCTTCATTGCAGATTCTATTTCGACATCCTCTTTTAGGTGGTTTTGTATAAAATCTTTTACGTTATTTTTTAAGAGTGTTTCATCTGTTGCGACTATTGGTAGACCCGTAATTACTATGTTATTTCTTTTCATCTGTGTTTTAATTCTTTTTACTTTGTTTTCAACCTGGGTTAATCTGCTTTTTGGGTTAATCTTCCAATTCTTGCTGTAGTTTATTTTTTCAGCGGTATTATCTCTTCTCTATATTCCTTATTTCCGTTCCTGATTTCTTTTAGTTCTCCCATTATCTTCTTAAATATACTCATAACGTCGTCCTCATCCTCTGAATCTTCTTCCCTCGGTTTTTTTTGCTTGGGTTTCTGGCAGTTTTTTTGCTTCGTAAGAGAAGTGTTTACTTATTATTAATCAAAACTTTTTTTTTGATAATGTATTTTTATTTAAAACTGTATATAAATTGATTTATAAAGTATATAAAACGTGATGATTTTAATGTAATTTAAAACAAAATTTAAAACACGTTATATTTACTTGTTTCCGTATTTTGGATCTGACAAGATAAGCAAGGATTAATCGGGCTTTAGTAGAAGACTACTGACATTAGAACTTACATTTTATTGGATCATAATACTAATGACATCGTATTATGTTCGTGGTTTATTCGGTTAAGATACTTTAATACGATTACCTTGTATCTGTCAAATCCTTCTTCAGGTGCTTTATCCATCGCTAAAGTTGTCTATAAACATGGTAATTCTGATTTTGCTTACGGCAGTTCTAAATAGCTCCACTGATGTAACCTACAAACAGTGTCGCAGATTTTGGAGCCACGAGTGTTTTCTTCTGCTTAGTCCCCGCCTAATTTTTCCTGCATAATCAATTGAAGTAGACAGCACCTACTTATTGTATCTCAATATGTGTCTTAGATATAATAAGTGTCTATAAAATTACAGCAACCAATATTTTTGGCAATTTTGCGAAAAAAATAATCGTATTATTAATTATATTAGGATGTAATTAATATTTTTTGTACTATTAATTAAACGTATCGTTTCAAGAACAAAATAAGATTAATTCAGTAGATTGATATGCCAGTTGGTGTTGCCGAGACGGTAGTGCCGATAGTCCGAGAAGGTACTTGTATGAAATTATAGAAATGAAAATAGCACGGAGTAAACAAGCCACGAAAACTCTCACATGGAGTGATATGAAACAAAACTGTAAACAAAGACAACAACAAAAGGATCTTTCAGCAAACTGCTGAATATTATTCTATATGGAGCGGAAGTATGGCCAATGACAATAACAATACGAAATAAAATAAGAACAGTTGAATTAGACTTCATGAGGATATGTACAAATCACCAGAAAGGATAGAATCAGAACACTGGAAATATGAAACAGAATTGAAGTAGAATGCTTAATTACAAAAGAGCTGGAAAACAGAGCCCTCCAGTGGTACGGGCATGTACAGGCAGAATGACAGTACAGAATACCAGATAGAAGGTACGTTTTAATCCAAGTATACATAATAAACCGTGACTATTTTTTCAGCTATCGCGATCTTATGCGTATAAAGATTTTTTTTATTTTGGATGTGAGTAATCAACTACATATACAATTTTTATCAGCTGATAAAATATAAATAGTTTTAATTTAATTCACCGGTCGGATTTTATAGCCCAACTTCCTAAAATTATCGTCCTTGACTTCCACCCAGTCGAGTTCCATCCCAACATTTGTATTAAAGAGGTTATCTTTATGCCAAGTAGTAACATCGTGTTAATATTGTGACATTGGTATCTTTGTCTGCAAACCATCGGTGTTCCGTCACAACTCCGATCAATATATATAGAAAATAACGGATATTTTTAAATTTTCCTTAAAAGCGGTGAGTGAAACAAGTTTATTATACAATTACAATAGGTTTTAAAGTAGCTTAATAGAAATGAATGGTAGATTGTTTTTCTTAAGAGAAAAAGATATTGTTTATAGTAACTAGTAATTTATTCATCAATATTTTTTATAAAAAATGATTTTTTTTTGTTTTCAAAAAATAGTCGCTTTAACCACCTGGGTCATTAGTCATTAGCGACATTAGTTATTACATTATATTAAATTATATAAAGACGTATCTTTAAGAAAGCTAATTAAGTTTTTGGAAGTTAAATGTTCACTTAATATTGTCTGTAAATCACTGGAAATATTGTTGTTTTGTCTGTTTACTGTATATTTTCCACAGAGGTGTTTAACAGTAACTTTGACGACAATATTCACACACTGGAATTTCTTCCTTGGTCATTAGATACTTTTGTGTAATATTAGTGTGACCTACTCGAAGTCGAGAAATTTTGACTTGGTGAGCTCTTTTTAGGTTTAGGCATAGGTTTACTGTCGATTTAATTTCTTTTAACTTAGATACCGATAAATCCCACTTATTTTGCCAAGTATTGTTCACTTTTTCTTTGACGAACTGTTTTATGTCACTGGAGATAGTCTTTCACACTATTATAGCATGGCCGTTGTTGGTAGCATCTCTCGCTTGGAGGTTTGATTTTTCATTACCTTGTATTCCAATGTAAGATGAAACCCACATAAATTTGACTTCCGAACCAGATTCTTGTAAGGTAGCAAGTTCTTTCTTGACCAGTAAAACTATAAGGTTCTTAGTGTATAGTTGAACAATAATTGTTGTTAACGAGTTTAAAGAATCTGTGATAATGATGGAGAAAGAATGGTTTATACTTTTGGAATCCATGAGGGCTTGTAATATTGCATATAATTCTGCTGTATACACAGGAGTGGCTGACATTAATTTAAATTAAGAAGAGGAATGTGGAGTGACAATTGCTGCTCTTACGCTGTTTGCAGATTTGGAGGGATCAGTATAAATGCAGAAACTTTCCCTGCAAGTCTTGAGTTCCTTTAAAAATAACTGTCGAATTACATTGGTTGATGTCTCTGATTTGTGACATTGGAATAGTGTCGTATTGATTTCGAGAATCATGATTAACCAAGGAGGGGGAGTTTTTACATTTGAAGGAGAGAGGTCAGGAATTTGGAGTTGCAGATTTTTTTAATTTCTTTGGACTCTTTCGTAGAATGGCGAATCGAACTCATTTTTTTTATAAGTTTCTAATATAATAATATAATATGTTATTCTTATAATTTGTTACTGGCAACTGAAGATGCATATGAGAGGCATAAATACTTCCTTCCTAGGGTAAAAGGTGGTTCTCCTGTTAGGCATTGAAGATTCTGAACTGGTGTGATTCTAAATGCATCTGTGGCAATGCGAAGTGCTGTGTTTTGAATGATTTCAAGTTGCTTGGTAACATGTTTTTTAGCAAAGGCTTATAAAATAGCCTCATATTCTATTTTTGATCTAAATAGTGATTTAATAATGTAGTTTTGTCGGTTCCCCATTTTCTATTTGATAATGTTTTCATTACATTTAATCCATTTTGGCAGGACTTTTTTATTTTTGAAATATATTGTAAATATGATATTACATAATATCATACCATATATCTAGTTTATATATGGATTCTTGTAAGTGCTTTTAAATCATTCTTATATTCTTTCTCTTTGCAAATACAACCGAATCGTCCGCATATAGTCTTCCCTTAATTAGCGGGGAGCAGTGATCCAGTATATCATTGATAGCTACGAGAAAGAGAGGTGGGCTCATAACTGACCCCTGAGGTGTTCTGTTTTACTGATTCATTTTTGTTGAAGTGAAATTCTTGGTTCGAACACAGAAAACTCTTGAATGACGAAAGTTTTTTATTAATCTAAGAATATTATCCTGATTCCACATTTGCGTAATTTTGATATAATAATAAACCTCCAAACCGTGTTGTATGCCTTGGTAATATTGAAAAATACTGCGATGGTCTCTTGATTATTTGGAAAACCTTCGTGTATCTCTGACTCTAAATCTAATAAGTTGTTGATCCATTGATCGCCTGATCTATTTTGATGGAATGCACTTTTCTGAGAAATTAAATGTTTTTGTTGTTCTAAGTACCACATTAGTCTTTTATTTATAATTTTTTTTAGAACTTTTCATGATACATTAGTAAGTGATATGGGACTGTACAAGTCTATGTTTGTTCTATCTTTGTTGGGTTTGGCCAGAGGAATTATAATGTTGTCTGACCATACAGATGGAAAGACCTGATTTGTTCAAATAAAATTGGCTTTCGTTTTGGCGGGGTTAATTATATTTTTCATACAACCTGAATTAACTTTCTCATAATTTCATCTTATGTTGAATGTACATAACCTAAAAATGCTTAAAAAACGTCGAACTTTTTTTTGGGGGTGGCTGCAGGTGAATTTCTTTTTACTTTGTTTATTGGATCAAAAATGATATCTTTGATATTTTTCAGAATATTTGATATTTTCGAATTAAAAACATCCGAAAAGCTGTATTTTTTTTGGTTTTAGGGGATTTTGTACATTTTATAGACTTATATAGATCAAATCAAAGTTTTTTTATAAGTTATATATATTTTAAATTAAATGAGATCTTTATGACTTTATGAGGTTTATCACCCAATTTAAAAATTGGGTGATAAACCTTTAAGCTCGTCCTAAAAATTAAAGTTTTTCTTGGTTTTTAAGGGTTTTGGTGAGATTAATCATATTTTTTGACATCGACACAACCTGAATCAATTTTCTCATATGTTACCATTTATGTGATTAAAAATACATCTTGGCTGCGAGCTGTTGTGAATAGAATAAAATGGGTCAATGTGGTCGCCAACATCTCTAGAAGATAGACATATTTAGAAGAAGGTGACTGCAGGTCCAATTTTTTTTACTATGTGTATTTGATTAAAAACTATTTCTCTAATTTTTTCACAATTTTCCGTATAGTGCGTCATTTTTAAAAAATCCGAAAAACTGTTATTTTAGGGGTTTTGGGTAATTTTTTCTATTTTATAGACTTCGAAATGGATCAAACTAAGTTTTTTATAGGTTATAAATATTTTAAATTAAAAGAGGACTTTAGAGCATTCAAAAATAAGGCGAAACACCTTTAAACCTCCAAAAAACCATGTTTTCTTTTTAGTTTTTTAGAGTTTTTGCGGGGTTAATCATATTTTTAAAATCAATACATCCTAAGTAATCTTTAGGTCATTAAAAAAATAAAACACGTAATTTTAGCTTGCAACACCCCTGCCCTT
Organism: Diabrotica undecimpunctata; assembly: GCF_040954645.1. Taxonomy (NCBI): domain Eukaryota; kingdom Metazoa; phylum Arthropoda; class Insecta; order Coleoptera; family Chrysomelidae; genus Diabrotica; species Diabrotica undecimpunctata. The sequence continues at coordinate 97,593,566 of NC_092809.1, forward strand.
TCCTAAAAACGTGATTTTTGTTTTTTTTTTGTAAGTTGTGACCAAAACTTTCAAAAAATTCACAGGCATGGCTAAGGCTTATACAAAACTTTTCTATGTTTTATATACTCTTATGTTGATGTACATAACCTAAAAATTCATTTTTTTTAGGTTACAATTTTTTTTGGAGATGGCTGTAAGCCAAATTTTTTTATTTTGTTTATTTGTTCAAAAACTGTATCTCTGATTTTTCAGATATTTTTCTAAGGTGCACCATGTCAAAAAATCCGAAAACTGATAGTTGGGATTTTGTGGGATTTTACAGATTTCAAAATATATCAAATCCTTAAAAAAAAGTTTTTCGGAAATTTGAAGAGCTCTCCATATGAAAACATCTTAAAAAAGTCAGAGATATAATTTTTAATCAAATACACAAAATAAAAAAAAATGAATCTCCAGATACCTCGAAAAAAAAAGTTATACAAAAAACAATTCTTAGGTTATATACTCAATATTTGTAAAAGCTTCAGTTATATGTGTGAATTTTATGAAATTCCCAAGTTGAATGTATTCCACCTCAAAAAAAAAAATAAAAACCAAAAAATTGAAGTTTTGTGGCAGGGTTGAGGGGGTGTTGGGCTAAAATTGCCTGAGCCTTATTTTTAATTACATAAAAACAAAAAAATGAAAAAAATTTAATTCTAGGATTAAGGGCATTTTGTCAATCTTAACGGGAGTACGCTTTCTGCCATAAATCTTGTTACTCTCTTTAAACATGCGGAAGCTCAAGAAGTTATTAAGCAAATAAGTATCTTATGGAAATATTTTTTTGAACGAACCCGATCTTTTCGCCGTATCTATCTATGTTTGAAGAGATTTGTGAAGTCGCAGAGATTAAGGGCTGGAGAAATGGACAGAACTTGATGTTGGTTTGCATAATATTAACTTTTATTCACATTTTCGTTTAAATGATATTAGCGTCATAATTTCAAAGATAAAGATATCTAGTTTTTTGTCCAGCAAAATAGGCAAATTTGAATCAAATTATCGTAACTCTTTTCCTAAAATTTCGTATTAATGTATTATGCAAAATACTAATAAATATCAGATCTAAATATTTATAATTAATTCGAAGAATTATTATTATAATAATTAAAATTTTATATTTACGTAAGAAAGCATCTAATAAAAAAACACACGTTCAAGTTATTTATTTGGCAGGTAGATAAACCTACCATTTCAATAAATTATTTCAAATGATTGCTATTAAAGTCACTCAACAACGTCTTTAAAAAAAGTTTTCTGGTAGCTTTTGTCATTTAGCCCATCATTCATCAATTAAATCGGGTTTAACATTAATTTATCTCAATGAATCTCTTGACTTTTCGCTCCATTCTATAATTTCTCGCCCTTCATCTAATTTCCCGCTCTTATAATAAGGAAACTACACTTGAGTGCAAAATAATCGACTCAAAAGCAACATTTGAGATTACACCTTCTGTTTCAATGTAAAAATTATGAAAATAAAAAAAAATAATGTGCAAACAATAACTTTATTATTGAACTTACAAAAACTTCTATTTCATTATTTGAAAGTCGCATTTTAAAAATAATATGCAATACAAACAGAGTTTCCTAAATATTCATCATTGGAACTAACGCAAGAAAGACATTATGAACAGAGAAATCATCAGTTACAACATGAATTTCTTAATTATTCAGTATTTAATATTACCACCCCTACTCCTAATTACACTTTTCAATCGATTTCGCATGGATCGGATGACTTTTCTAATAAATTCTTGAGGCATTGCTTCCCATTCATCATTAAGTGCAGCTCTCAATTCCATTATGCTCCTTGGTGCATGATTTCTGTTCCGGACCCTTCGTTTAAGCTCATCCCAAACATGCTCTATTGGATTTATGTCCGGGCTCAACGCAGGCCAATTTATTGTAGGTATACCGATCTCAGTCAGATAGGTGGTGGTGACTCGTGCGGTATGACATCGTTAATTATCATGCAATAAAATAAAGGCATTACCAATAAATCCCGCGTATGGAACCACATGTTCTTCCAAAATATCTCTGATGTAACGATCCGCCGTTAAACCTCCTCCACGTCCTCCACCAGGCACGAAAACCAACTCGGTTTTCCCATCCATAGAAATGTCTGCCCAAAACATACAAGAACCGCCACCATTGCCGACACAATTTCTCGTATACAACATTGAGCAAATCGTTCCCCTGGCCTTCTATAGACTCGACGCCTCTTGTCGTTGCCATGTAGGCAGATCCTACTTTCGTCGGAGAATAATACCGGACTCCATTAATAGTCGTCCCAATCCAGATGTTCGCGAGCAAATTCTAGTCGCCTTTGCTTGTGGGCTGCAGTTAGCTTGGGATCCGTAGCTGCCCTTTTTGGTGTCAGGTTGGCTGCTTTCAGTCTCCTTCTGACTGTCCAAACGCTGGTAACCACACCTCGAACCTCTCTAAGCTCTTCTTTGAGATTAACACCAGTCAAATGTCGATTTCTCAGAGATTTAGATACAAGAAATTGATCATCTCTCTCTGTTGTTATTCGTTTACGACCTCCTCCTTGTCGGCGGACATAAGCACCAGTATCTTGGTACCAACGATACACTCGAGACACAGCAGATTGGCTTAAATTTAGTCGATTTGCCACGGCTCTCTGGCTCAGGTCTTCTCTCAATAATGCTACTGCTTGAGCTGCTTTGACGGATGTGGTATCCATTTGTCATGAAGTTGCGAACTTAATTGACTGATGTATTAGTGGTTTGCTATGGAAATTAATGCTTACGATGTTCACCGAACGCGTTAAGTCGGTGCGTGTCGATTTCAATGAGTCAAATTCTGACCCCCTCTCTACGTATTGCATTATTTATTTGTAAGACGTCACCCGATTTACCAAAAATCAAAACTTTTTTCAAACTCAATAATGAGGTTAATAATTGTATACTAAATATTTTTAAATTTACACCTTTTTTGATTGAAACAGGAGACGAACTTTCGCAAAATAATTTTGAGTCAATTTTTTTGCACTCAAGTGTAGATAAAAAAAGGTGGAAGGAAACTGTAGATACGAATTTCTGACTATTTGGTTGTCATCAGTACGGTACAGCTAAGTAAGAACAGGAGTAAATTAACTTTGGAAAGGATCACTACAGAAGTAATATGACTATTTTGTGGCAATAATGTCAAAAAACCCTGAAGTTCCACAGCTATAACTAATACAGCCACAGAGGAAGCTGCAACTACCTGTAGCAAGAAACGCCAGAATGTTTTATAATAAAAAAATGATTAATGCGAGTACTGGTATGAATATAGATAGGGATAAAGTATTGCTCTGTTGCTTTTTATTATTTTCCGGTGCGTGTATTGATGATATTATTCTGTTTTCCTCCTAGTTTTATTCTGATACCAATAATTCTTTCTAAATTCCACTCACACTCTCTTACCTAAATAATTAATTTTCAATTAATTAATAAAGTGATTCCTTCTTTAGGTCTTGTTTCTTTTGGTACGCCTCTGCATACCATTAGGTAGTTGTCTAACATGGTTTGGTCTTTTACTTTTTTTCTTCTGTTTTTTTTTCGATAGCACATATCTATATCTGAGCATCAGCGAGTTCTTTAATGAGTTCTTGTTCTCTTGTTAGAGATTTAATGCTCCAAGCGGCTATTCCTAATATATTCTCTTTTTTTAATGGTGCGTTGTCCGATTACTGAAGTTTGTCGTCTTCGGTGTGGCACATCCTTGGTTGTATGAGCACTGCTGTATTTATAGTTCTCAGATAGAGTACTAACCTGGTCTGAAGACTCCTTCCTCCTTTATCAGGTCTAAGGACCAGCAGTGACAGCTGATAAGCTACTCAATCCACCCACCGGCCTCAAAGCATTTCTAAACAGATCTCAAATATTTTCCAATTTTTATTTATCTTATCTCTTGTTTCACACTTCGTCTTTTGTTTTCTGATAGTAGGTACTTTATTTATATTTTTCAAACATCATATGACTATAATCTGTGCTGTGTTTTTAATCTGCACTGTCTTGATGATTTCTACCAAAACATGGATCTTTTGTATGTATACTATAATGCCATTCTTCCTCTTCAAATTTTTTGCTTTCCTATATAAGAATATCTTTCTTCTATTGTGTTACGATTTAAAAAATGTTCATAAGACAAAATTCAAATAGTTCAATTAGTAGTTTAATTTCCTTGTGGTTCACTGTACATCCTATTATCTCGTTCTCATATCCACCCATTTGTGCATTCCAGTCTCTTATCAGAAATTTTAGTTCGGTCTTTGTCTTTCTGATAAGGAAAAAAATAAATCTATTCCAACTCAAGCGTTTATCAGACTTTCTAAGCCACTGTATAATTCTAATAGAAATGTATCAGCTGATAACTGGTACAGTTCGGTAGAACTGGCTAATCACTTACTGGATAACAAGTTAACTTTTGTTAGGACCCTAAAATCATTAAAAGAGAAATTCCACCACTATTTTAACCGAATAAAACAAGAGAACCTGGTGAAAGCTTATACGGTTTTACGAAAGATCTGACATTGTTGTCTTACACTCCAAAGAAAAATAAATATGTTCTTCTGCTGTTATCTATGCAAGTTATCGACGAAGGCACGAGCAAGCCAGAAATTATGTTACGGTGTAATCTTACAAAAGGGGGTGTGGATACTTTGGATAAAAAAACCGCCAAATATTCTTGTAGTTGCCTAACTCGAAGGTGGTCTATGGCAATCTTTTATAAAATTGTAAATATGTGTAGTGTGAATTTATGTATTATATACACTTCTATTATGGAAAATGATTAAACTAGATGCAATTTAATAAAGGCTTTGGTTTGAGAATTGGTCAAAGAACACATGCGCAGAAGACTACAAACAAATATTCCACGCGCACTGAGAAGTATTGTTTCTAGGATCCTAAAGATTGAAGATATCGCGATGGAAATCGAAGAATTATACTTTGAATTTCAAAAATATTGTAGTTTGTCCGTTTCAGAGCGAAGGAAAACCTATTGTTTATGTAAGAATTGCAATATACCAATTTGTCTTCAGTATTATCGTAAATATTGCCGAAAATAATGTAAGTGTTGCGAATATAAGAATTATCATTAATTTTAGTAGCGATTTCTTATATCTTGTTATTTTCTGTTGTTTTTACTTTACAAGAAAAAATCGCCCTGTAACACTAGAAGCACCAGCATTTGTGTATACCTAGAAGCACCACCGGCGGTCAAAATGACGGATATTAGAATTTTCTATTGCCAGCCGTTTTTGTATTCTTTTTTATTTGATAAAAACCTATATTGAGTAAATAACTAATAATAAAAGACATGTTTAATATATTTAAATAAATTATTTAATTATTTAAGTACAATTTATGCAGCGGCCAAATTTTTCAATTTTGCTTGTACATGACCCACACACAAATTTTTTATATATATGACAAATTTCAAATGTTTTATTTTTGTTGCAATTCCCTGTTTGACACTGCTTACGTTTATTATTTGGTGTTTTTTTTGTACCTCTTGGATTTGTATCCGTTGATGTTGCCCTGCCCTTATTCATGTGATCTTCTCGCAATTCTTCTGCTAACTGAAGTAGGAAATCCTGCCTAGATATTTGACTGCCCGTAACTTTGATATACAGAACCCAAGCATTTATTCCTACCATATCTAAAATATTTAAACAAACTTGCAACGGCCATCTTCTTGAAGCAGATTTGGTTGAATACAGTCCAGCCATCTGATCTACAACGTCTACTCCGTATTTTGTCTAGTTGTAGAAGATGATGGTTTCCGGTTTTTTCTTTTTATCTGTGCCCATTTTAATATCATTCGAGTGTAAAGAACTCAGCACTAGAACATTTTTGTTGACTTTTCCCTGGTACGCCGTTAGCCTCAAGTCTTCGTGTTTGAAAATTTTTGTTTTGTACAATTCCATCTTTTTATTTTTTACTGACGGTGGAATATCCTTTCTTGTTCGGTTGATTGTTCCAACAACGCTGGTAGCCTTCTTTCGTAATTCTTTTGCCAACTTTATGGACGTAAAGAAATTATCCGTCGTGACATTTCTTCCTTTATTTATAAATGGTTCCATTAGACGGCTAACAACATGTTCCCCCAGAAGTTGATTGGCTGGTCGTTGTTCATCTTTCCCTAGGTAAGGAAATCCGTTTAACAAATATTTGGACTCGACATCAGCTGCAAGCCAGAATTTAATTCCAAACTTATCGGGTTTATTCGCCATGTACTGGGTAAAGCGGCATCTTGCCTTCGTGGAAAAAAGCTGTTCGTCGATAGTTATATTTTCGCCAGGTGTATAACATAATATACAATTCTCTATAAATGGGTTCCATATTCCCGACGCAAGTGCAAATTTATCTGTTGATAATCGCTCAGTCCTGGTATTTCTCATATCAAAACGGATAAAACTCATTATTTGTGTAAATTTGTTTCTAGACATCGCCCCTTGAAAAAATTTTGGGCCCCATGTTCCAGACCACAGCATCTTTATGCTAACATTTCGTGCCATATAAGCTCCCCTATCATACAGTAAGGATATAAATGCTTCCATTTCTTCAATAGAAATTTGCCAATTTTCATCTTTGAGTTTTCTTCTACCTTCAGCAACAGTACATGATTTTATGTTACGGAGTATGCATTCATCAATCAACAGCCGCCATGCACTAGCTGCAGAATCTCTAATAATGCTTCTCTTAGCATGAGGGGTTGGTCCAGCAACTTCCTTTAGAACATTTTGACTGGTACGACTGAGGTGTCGGGTTTGTAGAAACGCACACGGTCGCTTCGGCGACACGGTCACCGGTCTACACTCCTAGTATCCGAGACGAGACTACTCGTGGGACCACTCTACTCCCATTCCAAAAGAGCCTGGTGAGGTTGAACGAGCTGGGCCCGTAAATACCTCTCCTGACCTCGGTCAGGAGGGGTGTGGATATACCGCTCCTGACGGCGGTCAGGAATGGTGTAGGTGCCCCGGCACGTACCCACCGGGAGATCCAAGAGTGGTAGAGGAGAGATCCTCGGCGGCGACCTGTCTACGTGTGAGGTGGAAATTCCTCCGCCTGCCGAACCTACCCGCCCGTAGTGTGGGAGTAACGGGTAGGCAAGGTACTCACAACACAGGTACTACGGGGAAGGTGGAGCCTCCGCGGGTTGCGTGTGCTAGACGTGTCGTGGTAACCCTACGGGGTACCCCCACGGGGGGACCCACGGGACGTCTTTGGTACGCGCCCCGTGGCACCTTCACTTTGGTGTCGGACTCGTAGGGGCAGAGGTTTCGTTAACGGGCGTATGCCGAAAGGCCAGGTAGCCCAGGGTCCTGCCGAGTTTTTACTTGGAGGGCACGCATTCATGTCATGGTACGCCTTCCTAAAATGAACGAGATAAATTAGTATGCAGGTATATACTCATTTATTTATTTATTTAAATAAATGGCACCTTAATAAATAAAGAATGGAACAACAACCAAGAAATAAGAGCGCACATCGGAAAAGCTAGATCCACCTTCAACCAGATGGGGGCCTTCTTCAAGAGCCATAACCTCTCTCTTGGTATAAAAGTAAGGATGCTGCGATGCTACGTCTTCTCTGTTCTTTTTTATGGTGTTGAATAGTTGACCTTGACGAAAATATATGCAGAAAATTGAAAGCATTCGAGCTGTGGCTAAATCGGAGAACACTTCAAATCCCGTGGACCACTATCAAATCTCGAAAGTTACAATATTTCGAAAACATTATGCGAAATGAATCTAAATGCGCCCTTCTACAAGCCATCCTGCAAGGAAAAATATTTGGAAAACGGGATCCAGGAAGAAAAACATCCTGCAGATAAGGTAAATATTGCCATGATTATCGCCAATATTCGTGACATCAAGAAGAATATGCTCAAAAATATTATACACCTAAGTGAATACATAAATAGAAGCTACTAATATAATATAGTTGCTTACCTGGTGTACTAGCATTGTTGTCAAGTAACTCCCATCCTATGGTATCTATGGAAGAATTCTCTTAATTGCTTCTGCGAATTCCTCTTACCTGGTTGGTAATCATTTCTGAAGATGTATTGAAGTCTGCATTAGAAGTTGAAGCAGAAGTACTGGGCATCACCTCAATCTCAACTTCACCTTCAGAATCACTGCCCGATGAATGTCTTTGATCAACTGTATTAGGCACATACTCGTCAACTTCATTATCGGATACATCTTCATTAGATAACTCTGCTACAGATTCATCTTCTGACAAATTCTGTAGACACTCTAATAGCTCCTGCTGAGTCAAATATCGGCGAGACATGATAACAGCAGAAATAATAAAAATCACAATGTAAAATTAATCAAAATACAGATTGAACATGCAATTGCAAAGAGTATACTCAAACTACATAATAACAAATATTTTCGATGTATTTTATACATAAAATAAGTAAAAACTTCCCAGAAAAGTAGAACAAAAATTAGACTACCTCGTCATTAGGACCGCATTTTTCTAGGTAGACATCAACATAAATATATTCAAAATGTAATTATACTAAGTACCTGTAAAAGAGAAATTATAATCCTCAAGTAAATAATAAAGTCCCAAATCATAAATTTTGTAAAATAAATATGAATGAGTAATACTCTAGACTAATGAGGGTCGAAAATAGAAAGCAGTCAAAATGACTGCTATATGGTAGTTCTAGGTATACGTTACCATATCTTAAAAAGTAATTACGCTAAGTACCTGTAAAAGAGAAATTATAATCTTCAAATAGATCTAGGAAAAGTCATACATTATCAAGTTTCTAAAACATTTATGAATAGGTAATACAGAGTGTCAAAAATGAAAAGCAGTCAAAATGACCGCTCTAGTGCTTCTAGTGTTAACTAAATAACACAGGCCGACATGATATTTGGTGTTTTGAGTTTGACATGTGTCCTTGTGTCCTTAGCTAATACGGGTCCGCTGATTCTGAATATAAATTCGGTTTAAGCCCATCACGTCAAAATTTTTCACAAAATTAGAAAAACCTTGTGGGATATTACATACTAGCGCAAACAAGTAACTTATTGATATTTCGTAAATTGCATTAAAATTATTTATTTAAAATACTTATTTTTCGAAAGAAATACACTATATTAATTTTATTTTATTCAATATTTTCATACATTATGTTAATTTCATTTGAATGACAACACTGCCGATACCGTCAACTCGACGGCACTGGCAGTTATAGAGTTGTATTTTCTTTTATAAGTGTTTATCGCGGCATAATGTCATCAATAAAAGTGCACGTTACGTGTGTGGTGATTTAACAATAAAAAAGCATCAACGAAACATAACAGACTTGATAAAGAAAGCTTATCACGCTTACTTCGGTGTAAAGCTTAGTGATCAGGACAAATCTTGGGTACCACACAAACTGTGCTTTCAGTGTCGAACTACTGAGAAAATGGACAAAAGGTACAGGTAACTCTTTACCGTTCCGCATTTCTATGGTATATAGGGAACCAAGAAACCATGAAGACGACTGCTACTTTTGCTCCTGCCATATAAATGGTTTCAATTCAAAAAATAAACACAAAATTCAATATCCTGAAGTACCTTCTGCTAAACGACCATCATATGGAACAGAAACATCTATTTCTCCACCTTTCCTTCGCACCATCCAACAACAATCATCAGATGAAAGTTCAGATGAAAAAATCGATGCTCAAAAGTTTATCCAAGCTGAACTAAATGACTTAGTGAGAGATTTGGGCCTATCGAAGCATGCTCCACAAATCTTAGAATCGCGACTGAAAGATAAAAATCTATTGGCTCCAGGTACGAAATTTCGTGGTATGGGTATCGTGAAAAAGAGTTCGCGAAATATTTTTCTCAAGAGGGCTCACTGGTGTATTGTCATAATATTCCTGAAGTAGTTATGAAACTGGGAGCTGACAACTACGATTCCACATCATGGCGGTTATTTCTTGATTCTTCTAAGAGAAGTCTGAAGGATGTCTTGTTGCACAATGGTAATACTTATGCCTCAGTGTCTGTTGCTCACTCCGTACATCTCAAAGAAACATATGAGAATCTTGAGCTGTTGCTAAATAAAATAAAGTATAGCGAATATTGTTGGCAACTCTGTGGAGATCTCAAAATAATATCTATCCTTTTGGGTCAGCAGTCTGGATTCACAAAGTATTCATGTTTTTTGTGCGAGTGGGATAGTCAAGTGCGAAATTTACATTACGTTAAGAAAGAGTTGCCACTCAGAGAAAGATTTGTACCAGGACAAAAAAATGTGCAACGTGATACACTAATTGACCTAGAATTAGTTCTTTTGCCTGCTCTTCACATAAAGTTAGGATTGATGAAGCAGTTTATCAAAGCTTAAGATAAATAAGGTGACTGCTTTAAATATCTGTGCAAAAAATTTCCTGCACTTTCTAAAGCTAAACTTAGAGAAGGAATTTTAGTAGGCCCCCAAATTCGAACTTTAAAATCAAACAGATTGTTTTAGAATACAATGACCCAGGATAAATCTGAAGCATGGAGTTCTTTCGTAGAAGTCATAGACGGTGTTATTGGAAACAAAAAGTCTCCAAACTATAAAGAAATTGTAGCTAACATGGTCGAAAATTATAAAAAATTGGGATGCATCTTAAAAGGAGCAGGTAGAGAGGTTCCATCAAGATATAAAGGAGATGGAGAGACTTTACGACCACAAAACGCAGTTTTCATGGATAAATAGAACGGTTTTATTAAAAAAAAATCAAATATTGTCTAACGTAGGTTCTACTGAATTATTTTTTTTTATGAACAACTCAATTTTGCAGTGTAATTTTGTAATAAATAAAGTTTCAATAAATATTTTCTCAGTATTTTTGGTAGTTTCTATGAAAAATTTCAAACACGCTTTTCTTGAATACCTGACGTGTTGGAAAAAAACTAAATACAGATTCGTAATCAATAGATTCCATTTACGATAGGACACCTATTAAAAACACTTTTTTATGAAAAAAAATGTAATCATCATTTGGCTTGTTTATATATAACATATCTAAATTTTTGATTACGTTGACTTTTTAATATATTTTTTCCAGTGTCAATTTTTTTCTATTTAGAGGGAAGTTTTATTTGTTGTGTAAAAATTCAAATAAAGAAATGTATAAAAGAAAGATAGTTGTTATTTAATATAAATATTTAATAAAAAAAATTAATTTTGTATATTAAATTTACCCGAATATAGACAACGAATCTGAGAGACCTTTTGTCACCAGTTATGTTACACCAGAAAATTTGGTATCACCAGCTAAGGGTAAAGAGTAAATCCAATTTAATATAAATACAACAATATAAAAAAAATAATGCATAATGTTTCTGACATGTAACATTAAACAATAATAAGTAAAACAATTTAATATTATGCATTTTTCTGTCTAAATAGCGTTTGATTAAATTTGTATGATAAAGAAAAGTAAATAAATACAGTAAAACCTCCCTTATCCGAAATCTTTTTAACCGAAACATCGTTTAACCGAAACAGCTGACAGTTTCAATAATTTTCTCAATAAAAAGTAAATGTTTGTCGCAGAACGTAAACAATTCCATTAATTTCACTCACCAATTTTGATGTCTATGTGTGTTGGGAAATCACAAAAACCAAGAGCTCTAAAAGATATTTCCGAAAAGGCATTTTAAGGTATAGAAGCCAAAAAAGTCCATGGATGTCGACCACTTTATTTTTAGAATGGTTTGAAAATGAATTCGTCTCAAGTGTAAAATCGTTTTTAAAATCAAAAAACCTTCCCATCAAAGCATTGTTGCTTGTTGATAATGCGCCCTCACCCTCAAAATCTACAAAATGGTGACAATTATCAGATTTTTGCCACCGAATGTCACAAGCTTAATCCAGCCGTTAGACCAGGGAGTCATAGAGACATTCAAGAGACATTATAGAGAAGCATTCTTAAGACATCTGTTATTACAGGAGACGAATTAATCCAAAAGTGTTCCCGAAATTCTCAAATCTTTAACAATAAAACATTTTTATTGGTGAGCTGAGTCGTGGGCCAAGATCAAATCTTCAACTTTGGAAAAATGCTGGAACAAACTTTTTGATAAGATTTTGATCGATTTTGACGATCCTGAAGAAGAAAATGGTAAGAAAATGACAGAAAAAATTAAACCTTTTATTAAAAATTTGCCGGGACATGACGAAATTAACTAAGAAGAGATACGTGACTGGTTAGCAGCTGATGACTCAGAACGTGAATTCATCGACCAGGACATCATTGATATGGTTCTTTATCAAGACAACCTGAGCATATCAGATGACGAAGATGACGACCCAAGAGCAGGCAGCACAAGATCGTAGACGAGATTTTCAATGCTTTAAAGAATTTTATACAGTACGCCTAATTAGTTAGGGACACGACTAGATTCTTAATTTTTGTTGTCATTACATAAAGTTTTGTCCTTTTCAGATTGCTTTACGTTTCGTCGAACAATCGAATAAGGCAAACTCATGACGTTCTGCAAATTAACGATGGAGGGAGAGAGAAACATCGTTGTCAAACGAAAACGCAAAAAAATAGCAGATTTCTGTAAAAAAAGCATGTTAAACTTGTTCATTTTCCTTAATTTTATTACTTTATTTTGGATTTACTTATTAGAAATCATTACGAAATCAACTCATAGTATTTTTAATACCAATACTTTGATCAAGAATATTATAAAAAACAATGTTATTTTTAACCTAAATTCTTGTTATCCGAAACGGCCTCCCCCCCAATTATTTCTGTTAACGGAGGTTTTACTGTATTACTAATTAATGAATTTCTTTGCCACGTGTCGGCGTGACTGAAAATCTTGACTTAACCTTCGGTAGCGAAATATGATATATTAAGTCGGTTTGGAAGAGGTTAAAGATGGAATTTAATTCGTTTACAATCCTACTTTACAACCTATATAATTAGTATAGAAAATAAATGTCAAAAATAGTTGATGCTTGTAATTTGGTGTTTTTTTAAGCACGTTTTCTTTGGTTTTTAAATAAATTTAATTTTTTCTCCCAACGTCTCATATAATTTGGTATTTGATTTCTTCTATTCTGAAACACACAATAAAAATGTTAGCTTTATATTTTAATTTGGGTTTATCAATTTATAATATTTTTCTATTTATTAGTTTTATTATTAGAGTATTAGTTTAGTAGAGTATTGCGTATATATCTTAAAAAATATAATCGAATTGATCCCTTTTGTGGTTTTACTTCATTATTGAATGGACAGAATGCTTTCATTGAAAATGATAGTTGGCAGGGTGCATCTAGATATTCACTAACTTCTTCTTCTAGTTCCATGACCGTTATCGATCGTTAAATATCATGTTGGCTACCATATTCGCTATCGTGACTTTATTGACAGCAGCTCTAAATAACGATGTAGTTGATTTTCCATCCCATTGCCTTAGATTTTTCAGCCATGATGTTCTTCTTCTACCAGGACCACGATTACCTTGGATCTTTCCCTGAATGATCAGATGTAAAAGATCATATTTTTCGGGGTGTCTCATAATGTGGCCAAAGTATTCCAGCTTGCGTGTCTTTATTATATTGACCAGTTGTGTTGTTTGGTTCAGCCGTCTAAGGACCTCCTTATTTCTAACTTTGTCGACCCAGCTTATTTTCAGTAGTCGTCTGTATACTCACATCTCAAAGGCTGTCAAGCGTCTAAGGATAGTCTTAGTCAAATTCCACGCTTCCACTCCATACAGCAGGACAGCAAAGATGTAGCAAGATGTCATTCGAACTCTAAGGTCAATGCTAAGATCGTGACTGCAAAGTACGTTTCTCATTTTTACAAAGGCAGCTCGGGCTTGTTCTATTCGGCTTTTAATTTCTGCGGTTGGATCCCAGCTCTCATTGATATTACTGCCGAGATACACGAGTTTCTCTACTCTGTCCAGTGTGGCATCTCCGATTTTGATACCGTCATCCTGTATATAATTTTGTTTGCTAACTATCATATATTTAGTTTTCTTAACGTTGAGTTTGAATCCATACTGATCACAAGTCTGTTTTATTTTGTTCATTAGATTTTGAAGGTCTTCTCCGCAATTACCAAGCACTAAGGTATCGTCGGCATATCTAATATTGTTACTTCGGTTACTCCACTCACAGTAATACCTTCGGTTGTCGCCATTAAGGCTTCCTTAGATATTTCCTCCGAATATAAGTTAAAAAGTAAAATCGACAATATACAGCCTTGTCTCACTCCTTTTTTTATATTTATTTTATCCGACAGTTCTTGTTCAACCTTTATTCTTGACACTTGATGCCAGTATAGATTTGTAATTATTCATAGATCTTTATCGTCCAATCCAGCTGTTTCCAATATTTCTACCATTTTGTTATGTCGCACTTTGTCAAAAGCCTCTTCAAAATCGATTGCACAAATTTACACATTTTGATTTATATCTCTGCATCTCTGTACTAGCACCTGTATACTAAACAAGGCTTCTCTTGTACCCAAGCCACTCCTAAACCCAAATTGAGTATTGCTAATTCTGTCCTCTAACAGCGTGTAAATTCTGCTGTGTATTACTCGCAGGAAGATCTTCAAAACGTGATTCATCAGACTTATTGTCTGATAATCACCGCATGTCTTTGGACGATGTGTCTTAGGTATTGTGACAAATGTCGACTTTAACCAATCAGTTGGTAATTCGCTAACTACATAATCATTTATATTTTGACCTAAATTTGGAATAAATATTTTCTTAATTTTCTGCAAATACATTAGCTTTTTTACGTCTCTACATCGTTAAAATAGTACTTGTATGCAAAAGAGAACCTCTCTCGTACCCACTGCGTTCCGAAAACCAAACTGTGTACGGCTGATTTTTTCTTCGCATAGTCTATATCCTTTGATGTATGATTTTCAGAAATTACATTAAAATGTGGCTTATTAAACTGATGTTTCGGAAATCATTGCAGGATACGGGTTTTGTTTTCTTGAGTAGAGCGATAAACATTGACTTCAGCCATCTTGTTATTACTCCGTTTAAATATATGTCATTGAATATTTTTGTTAGTCGTTTACCGTCGGTGTTAAATAGCTTTCTGAATCAAGCATATGCATTGTCAGGTCTAGAAGCTTTGCCATCTTTTAGTTGTGATATTGCTTTGTCCACCTCATCTGATGTTATTGGTAAGTGGTCATTACATATATAGAACGGAGGTTGTTGGAACATATTATCACCAAAGAGTTCTTGTATGTATTTGGTCCATATTGCATTCGAGTAGCATAAACTCAGGTGTTTCAGAGAAATATCTCATATTCTGTAGAAACGCATCAGAAATAAATTTCTCATGTGTCAACAAAATTTAGTATCCCTTTGGACACTCACCTTTAATTGAAGTGAGTAAAAATACATCTATCAAAATGTTTTAAAAATTTAAAACTCCGAACTGTTATCTAGACTGAATTCAATTAACTGGATTTAATTACGTGCCTAACTAGAAATCATATATTTTGGATTTGCTCAGTTGCTACTGAAATGA
Organism: Diabrotica undecimpunctata; assembly: GCF_040954645.1. NCBI lineage: Eukaryota > Metazoa > Arthropoda > Insecta > Coleoptera > Chrysomelidae > Diabrotica > Diabrotica undecimpunctata. Next base: position 97,609,148 of record NC_092809.1, read on the forward strand.
AAATAGACTAAAAATTATGTTATTAGGTAAATGATTTGATTATTCTTGTGCTCTTATCGGTTGGTTTAAGTTGTAGCCTTCAGTAACTGATAAAAAGTTGTTAAAAACATATTTACATTAAATATACATAAAGAAATATTAAGCAGTAATAAACAGGTATTAAATAACATTAACTAGCAAAGGTACTAACTTTAACTACAGTTTAGTTCAATTTTTAAATCATTTTTATTGGTGGATTTATTTTGTAAAGAAAGTGTGATAGCCGAACCAGTACCTGCATTTTGGAAAGGTAATTTGAAAGTTTCCTTTTAAAGAAAATATTTCTAATTTGTCTATTTAATACTTTAGAAAGATCAAAAAATATTATAATAAGTTGATGATGATGAAGTAAAGGAAATGTTTAAGAAATAATAAAGTACCACAAGATAATATTCCATTATGATTCTGAAATCAAGGGTGTTCCATTTAAAAAAAAAACTCACTCCAAAAATACCTACTTTAAGTTTCGACCAATCCTGTATACTACAATTAAATATTTTGCTTTGTTGATATTATTGGACAATCGTATAGTACATGAAAAATCTTCTGAACATAAATATATTTTTTGTTGTCAGATATCTATACTTCTATAGGGTGTTAATTTTGTTACGAAATTCATTAAAAAACTTAATTATATTTTAAACTACCTCGTATAATACTGCAAACTCGTATATTGTAAAAAATACATCATCAATAAAAGTCCAAAAGTGTAAAAATATATAGGGTGTTCCATTAAAAAAGATAAGTTTGTTCCATCCTCTCCATATAGGTGACCATGTATATATATTTGCATTCTTCTAGCACTTCCGGTTGTACCGGAAGTCGCCATTAAGTTTCTTATTTTAAATAGAAACTGTGCTTTTTGTTATTTTTTTTAGAATCTACGTAAAATTCTGGATCGATTTTTATTGGGATAACATTCTCGAAAAAATAGCCGTTTTTGAAATATTTAAAGTTTTTGAAAAATTTTTCATGTTACACATGCAACTTCAAAAATTAATATTGTGGTTAATATTTATGCTGAAAAAACAAAAATTCTTTTTCAGCGTGTACTAAACTCTATTTTTATTTAAGCATAAAAAAATTTGCCAATGTTAATACTGGGTGTTCCAAATTTTGTATTATATTTTTATTTTTATATATTTTATAAATATATCTATAAATATATATATATATATATATATATATATATATATATATATATATATATATATATATATAAAACAAAGACTTATTCCTACTTCCCACACACACCTTCCCAAACCCAACGAGATAGGTTGTCCTCCTGCGGTACAACCAGCCCCGGCTTTTCTCCGCCCCCTGGTCTTTGGAGCCAGGTCTCGATTATTTCGCGGTATCCCCCGTCAGGCAATGGGAGTTCTGTGTATTTACATTTAAGTGGTAGGTTAGCCCATTTGGTTTTATCACTACCGGTCAAAGCAATTGTTTGGCGATCTAATGATGGTTGTGTGTGCCGATACTTGCTTTCCCTTTTCTGCACCAAGTGCAGTCGAGAGCGAGCAAGCATCGAATCCTTTCATCCGTCGTCTAATACCCAGTCATTTGTCTAGTCATGTCCTTAATCTACCTTACTTGCTAATCTAATTTTTTTGGTGCTTGCATTCAAGAGCGTCGTGCGGCGTGCCTCCGGCTCTCTCCTGCATGCGGTTTTTGTCTTATTTTTTTTTGTTTTTTTTTTGGTGGTTGGTACCCTTTTGTGTTAATTTTTCTATCTACGTCTTAATCTATGGACAGGTATCATCACTATCTGTCTCGCTATCCGATCCATCTGAATCTTCATCATTACGAATAATTAAAGGTCTTACTTCATCAACAACTTATTCTATTTCATATGACTCTAAAAAATTTTTTTTCAGTATGCTCAATACATTTCCGCCATTGTTCCTTATTGACTTGGTTTAGTGCATCTTGACAGAGTTGTAAAACGCTGGCTTCGTCGGTGGTCTTACATGCATGTTTATCATAGTAGTTTTTAGTGATGCTCCACACCAATTCAATTGGATTGTACTGGCAGTGATATGGTGGTAGTTTTAGGACCTCATGATCATATTTTAGTGCCATTTGGTCAACGACAAATTTTTTCTCAGTAATGTGTTCTTTGCACTTATTTAATAATTCAGCTTTTAAAACTAGATGTTCGTGTTCTATATTTTTCTCCGACAGCCACTTTCTTAAGTCTTCTTTTTTCCAGCTGCTTGTGGGAAACTTTTCCTCCTCTCTGATGTGATACGAAACATTGTCTAAGACTATTAATGACGGATTTTCCAGATTTTTTAATAATTTTTTCTCAAACCAATGTTCAAAAATATCAGCGTCCATATTTCCGTGGTAATCATCAGTTTTTTTTGTCGAAGAAAATATAAGACTAGCATTGGGTATAAAACCTTCCGTATTTCCTGCATGCAATATAATATATCTTTTGCCATTACTCGAACTAGTACTCGAATAGCATTTGGTAGAATCATCTTGCCAGGATGATTTGGTATTATTTCCTTTCGCAAAAATCCATGTTTCGTCAAGAAACACAAATTATTTGGCAAATTCGGAATTCTTGTTTTTTAAATAGTTTCTTATAAATTTACACCTTTTTCCAACAACATTGGACAGCTCGCACAACACTTTACGATTATTGGTTTTTTTGTATCTAAAACCCATAGCTTTTAATACTTTTGATAAACTGGTCAAACCCATATCACAAAGTTCTCTGTCCTTTATTTTTTAAATAAGTGTCTTTCTCGTAACATGTTCTTTTGCTTTGTACATGTCATAAATGATATTTCTGATTGAGGTTTTAATACCTTGTGGCAAGTCGAGGGTTTTCGGATGCAAACGAATACTTTTATTTTCCCAACTTAATTCCTCCTCACTCATTTTGCAAACTCTTTGCAAGGTCCGTTCTGAAATTCCACAAGCTGCACTTGTTCTTTTTTGAACTGCCAGTACTGATGTAATTGGTTCCATGTTGATTTTTTCTAAAGTAAAATAATTTTCCACTTTCAACACAATTCGACGCTCACTCGGAGATATATAAAAGTTTTTTCAATAAATTATCATCACAACGCATCAAATTTGCGTTTTTTCACGATTTATAAAAAAACTGTTTTGGTAGCGCTGATTTATCCTCAAGTACTAAAGACGACCAGTAGAAGGTTCGATACCACAAAGCAGGTAGAAAAGGGAAAGCATAACAGAGTGGCTGTAACTAGAGTCATAAATTATTTTTCGGGCGTTAATCCGAAATACTAGAGGGTGAAACGACTTCACTATGGCTACATTAACAGTTTTAAATTATTATCTGACCTAACAGGAGTACATACATTGTGAACAAATCCCCTTCGTTGGCTCAGTGAAGATGTTCGTTCAGTTGTAATGGAAACACCAAATAATAGTAGCAGAGTTTATTGTAGAGACGTACACTATGGGTGTAGACCCGGGATTACTTTGAGTAGAGACTGACGAAGTTGATCGTTGAAGACTATCAAGTTCGTTGAGTGAATATTGATTGAATGTTTCTCTAGGCAAGAGATCTTAGTTTTATATAAACTTTAATTGGGTCAATATTTTCGCGGACCTCGCGTGACATGTTTATTTAATTTATGTAAATAGTTTAACTTTGTCAGCACTTTTGACTGATGTCCAAATTATATTATTGGTAATTGACCAAATGTGTATGTAACCTAATTAACTACGTGTGTGTATTTAATAACAAATAGATTCATTCGGTCTACTGGGTGATAAAATTATACTGTCCAATTTCGGATATGAATTCTAAAGATTTGATATTGGACATACTGCGGAATCGGGCAATCTGGCCCAAGTGTCAATACTCAAAGTTTACATATAAGTATTACATAACATAGTAAAATTCAAACATGATAAATTATAAATAGTTTAAGAATAATCAACAATCTTCCAACCGTACCCTAGCTATCAATGTCCGACTCTATCTCTAGATTAAAATTAGGGCAATTGGATGAAAATGTGGAAAGTGGGATGTCAACTTGGGAAGTCGACGGTACATTGTTGTGCCGATTACTAACTAATACAGGTACTTCCTGTTCGTTAGTCTGAGTTTGTGGATTCCCTGAACGACATAGTCGTGCAACAGGACGGTACTTCCATAACGTGAGTATCCCAATTATTACCATTATAGTAATGATCCCGGTGGCCACAAAATAATGCCAATTAGATTCGTGAATCGATCGCCACTGCGTATGCGTCATTTCTTGTTCCAGACTCTCCTCCTCAAGTAACACATGACGTAGCTCTCCTCCTGGTATGTCAAGGTAGGTGTTTAGAGGCGTGTTAAACTTGCGGGGTGTCCTCGCCAACAGTTGGGCCACGGGCGTGATTGGCGACTTCAGGTAACTCGTCACTGCTCTGTCCACCCCACTGCTAGTGGGGAGTAATGTAATATTTTTCGTTTGGGCGATACATTTGGGTGAAAGCTTCATGAATTTGACTCGTTCCAGTACTCTTTCGTTCCGATTTCCATCGCAAATAATGGATATGTGTATCGTGACTGGCGTGATAACTAGCCAGAGGTTGGGAGTACCCATCTTACTCCATTGAGCTGTCTGTATTGTCCTGGCTACCACTGGACATGTGCTATTCTTAGATCGCTCATAAATTTCTTCAAGTATGCAGTTTGGTTGGGTATCCATGTTTCTTATAGCCGTTGGTGAGCACGCTATCTGCGCCTTTGTCAACAGTAATCATCTTTCTCTATCTTCCGCGGTCAATTCGAAGTAGTGCAGTGTGTTATAATCTACGACCAGTAGATTCCTTGGGGCGACAAATGTGCGCAACACCGACCCCTCAACGTTAAGTGGTATGGCCGTGACTTTGAGCATGCTGTACTTATTTTCCCTGTCACTATGAAGTAGCCGATGACTGTTATATATTTGTCGTCATGACTGACTTCTGTTTCTATAATGGGTTGTCGTCGTATTTCGACCCCTTGAGGCAGTATCTGCCCTGCTTTCCCTATTAATTTGGTTATTTCACCCGGTTTCACTATATCAATGAAGTGTCCGTGGTTATAGTGAAGGTTTAATATTCCCTCGTAAAATTGAGTATATTCGTTTATGAAGTCCATAACTTGTAATGCTATCGTTTGTATTCGTAACGTGCTATATTCGGTTTCTAGTTTTTGTGCTTTGTCTTCTACTTCGTTAAGTCCTTTAGATATTTCTTGTAGACCTGTGATTAGTGCTTTGTTAAACTTGTTCATTTTCTCGTTTATCCTGTTCTCTGTGTGATTGATTGATGTTATTGTTTCTAACATTATCTTCGCCTGGTGCTGTGATCCCTTTATTAGCTCCTTTTGGTTATTATCTAATGCTTCAATGTTACTGTAGGCTTCGTCATTGACTCCAAATACTGAGGTTAATATTGTTCCTAATATTCCTCTTCTTTCCCTTCCTTTTATTTCTACTGTCAACCCCTCGCTTACTGACTCCGCCTTTCTTTGTCCTTCCTCTAACTTCTCTATTATATCCTTACAATTCACGATTTTTATCTCATGACACAGTTCTCGTACGCCTTGTATCATATTTCCTATTAGTTGGTGCTCTGTTCGAATTCTTCCTTTTTCGAGTAACACCTTTATTCGAAATGTTCCCCGGTCTATGACGACCTCTCCAAGGTCTTCTGTGAAAAATCCTGGTACCGGATTATATATTTTATACGGTTCTGCCTTTATGGGTTTTAACATCGTTAAAAACATTATAGCTACTAGTATTTTCTTCCATCTTAGTGCTGCTGCCTTCTTCGGCTTTTCCTGTTTCTCTTCTTCCAGTCGTATTAGCTTATGTATGGGTCTTTTAGTCAGTTTCCCGTTTGCCTTTCTCACTGTTACTACTCTGGTTAATCCCTCCGCTCCAGGGTGTGTTTCTGTTACCCTTGCTAATGGCCATCTGCCTGGAGGTGTATCCTCTTCTTTAATTATAACTATTTCTTCTTCTTTTATGTTAGGGTGCGCCTTATGCCATCTATTTCTCTGTTGTAATTGGTGCAGGTATTCCTGTTTCCAAATTTTCCAGAAGTCTCTTTTTATTTTCTCCACTAATCTCCACCTCGTCGGCATCTTCAAATAAGTCGTAAGCTCTTCTTCCCGATTTGGTGATATAATTTCTCTTCCTATAAGGAAGTGAGCTGGTGTCAGGGCTATTTTCCCTTCAGGGTCTTCTGATGACCCACATAATGGTCTCGAGTTCATACATGCTTCTATTTGTGCCAGCACCGTACTCAATTCTTCATATGTTAGAACTGTTTCCCCGATGATTCTTTTCAAGTGATATTTCATTATTCGCACTGCGCTCTCCCATAATCCTCCGAAATGTGGTGCATATGCAGGTATGACATGCCACTGGGTACCTAGTGCCAGTAATCCTTGTTTTATCTCGTCATCTATTTTTTGATTTTCTTTTTTCAACAAATTTGCTGTTCCTACGAATGTGGTTCCGTTATCGCTGTATACGTTGTTGCACTGTCCTCTGCGTGCCGTAAATCTCTTGAACGCTGCGATGAATGCATCCGTAGACATATCGCTTACTACCTCAAGGTGTACTGCCTTCGTTGACAGACACACAAATACTGAGATGTAGCCCTTATAGCTCCTCTGTCCTCTGCCTCTCGTGGTACTTATTTTTATTGGCCCGGCATAATCTATCCCTGTGGTTCACTCTGTCTTTCGGTAGATCTTCCATTAATTGTTGTGCTGTTGGCTTTTATACCTCCTGCACCTTAAACATTTTGCTAGATGATCTTTCACGGTTCTTCTGCCGTTGATTATCCAGTATTTCCTTTTTATGTACTGTAGTGTTTGTTGTAATCCGCTATGTAGATTTCTTGCGTGACTATCTGTTATAAGTAACTTTGTTAATGCACTATCCTTTGGCAAAATTATCGGATGTTTTTCTCCGTACTTTAGATTCGTGTGTCTCAGTCTTCCGATGACTCTTAGAATTCCTTGTCTATCCAGGAATGGTACCAATGACGCTAATTTATTTTTCTTGTCTAATTGCTGTTTCTTCTCCAGCTTATTTATTTCTTGTTTGAAGTAGGCGTGCTGTGTGTGCTTTATCGCCTTTAATAGCGTTTCCTCTAATTCTTGGACTGTAAGCTGACTTTGTCCATTGTCTTTCTTTTTTCTGCATTTGTCTGCAAATCTCCTACAATATGAAAGTACTCTTCTCATTCTTTCTAAATTTGAGAATCTCTCGCATATGTCCTCCTTTATCGTTGTCGTGTGCACCGTTATTTTCGTTTTGACTTCCTCCTCATTTGTCTCTGGTATTTCTTCTGATTCCTGCGTTAAAGTTTTGTTACTAGTCAGCCAAGTTGGTCCCTTCCACCATAGCTCTGCTTCTAATAATTCTAATGCGGTACTTCCACGTGAGAGGATGTCCGCTGGATTTTCCTTTGTATCTACCTTATGCCAATTTTTCGGTCCTATAACGCCTCTTATTTCCTCTACTCTGTTGGCGACGAACATTTTCCACCTTTTTGATGATCCCCTTATCCAAGCCAGGGTTATCGTTGAGTCCGACCATGCATATACCTCAATGTTTTCCCTGTTCAATGCTTGTAGGGTTTTCTTCATTAAATTTGCTAGTAGTACCGCGGCACACAGCTCGAGCCTCGGTAACGTCGTTTTCCCTTTCAATGGTGCGACTTTCGATTTTGCTATCATTAGATTCGTTTTAATTTCTGGGCCTAATACCCTTGAGTAGATTACCGCTCCATATCCTTTCATAGACGCATCTGCAAATCCATGTAGTTCTACTCTGTTTATCTTGCTTAAGTTGTTCCACCTGGGCAATGTTATTTTCTCCAGATTTACTAATTGCGCCTGGTATGTATTCCACCTGCTTTGTTGGTTGCTAGTTAATTCTTTATCCCAACTGGTCTTTTGCTCCCATAATTCCTGTATGAACATTTTCGCCTGAATTACTACAGGTGCTATCCATCCCAGTGGGTCGTTTAATTTTGCTACTTCTGACAGTACGTGTCTTTTCGTTATTTTCTTTGCCGTCGTTATCCCTATTTTGAATGTGATTATATCCTCTTTAGGTGACCAGTGTATTCCTAACGTTTTCCGTACTTCTTCTTATTTGAATGCCTTGGAGTCTACGTTCCTCATATCCTCCGGTACGTTCTCCATTATTTTTTCTTCGTTGCTCAACCATTTTCTAAGAATGAAACCTCCTTTTCTGAACAGTTGTATTAATTCCTTTTGGGCTGTTTCTGCTTCCTGCACTGTCTCAGCTCCTCCTAGTATATCGTCTACATACATGTTTTCTTTTACAATTTTCGATGCCAACGGGTACCTCGCTCCTTCGTCTTCTTGTAATTGTTGTATTGTTCTTAACGCTAAAAAGGGTGCTGCGGCCGTGCCGTATGTCACCGTCGTTAAGTTATACTCTTGTATGTGGTCCTTTGTGTCCTTTCTCCACAATTTTTTTTGATATTTTTGGTCTTCTTCTGCCATTCTGATTTGTCTAAACATTTTTTCCAGATCCGCTGAGTATGCTACCTTATTGGATCCCCATCGTAATAGTATATTTGTCAAATCTTGTTGTAATTTCGGCCCTGTGTGCATAATATCATTCAGGCTTACTGCCGATGAGCTTTTGCTTGATGCATCAAACACGGCTCTTATTTTCGTTGTAGTACTGTCCTCTTTTCTCACTGGATGATGAGGTAAGTAGTACCCATCTCCCTGGTTTTCTGCTATTACCATATGACCTTGGTTTTTATAATCTTCCATGAATTGTCTGTAATTCGCTTCTAACTGTTTGTCTTTTGCAAACTTCCTTTCTAGTTGCATCAATCTGGCGAATGCTTGCTGTTTAGATTCTCCTAACTTTGCGACGTCTTCCCTAAACGGAATTTTTACTTCATATCTCCCTTCTTCATTCCTTTTTACAGTCTGTCGATACAGTTCTTCACATTCTTGTTCTTCCACTGAGAAACTTGTGTCCTGATTTACTTCTTCTAATTCCCAGAAGTTCTTTATTTGTACGTCCATTTCTTGTCTTGATATCATACAGCATACTTCTGCTTTTATATTCTCCCTTTCTCGTGCTATTCCCGAAACTATCCATCCTAGTTTGGTGTTTTGACTCAGGAGTCCATTACTTATTCTGTGCACCCCTTCTGTCAATATGTAACTGTATTCTTTTACTCCTAGTAGTAAGTCTATCTTCCCTACCTTGTAATATCTTGGATCTGCCAGTGTTGCATTTTTCTCGTTATAGTCCGGTAGAATTATATCCTGTTCCGGTAAATTCCTTGTTATCTTCGGTAGTACTAGTGCTTCTATTTCCATCTCGAAGTCACTTTCGTAATGAGTTTCGATTATAAGTTTCATACTCCAGTTGGCTGTTTTTTCTCCTGACGAGCCTATCCCGGATATGGTCGCCTGTATGGGCTTCCTTGTTGTTCCTAGCGTCGTCGCAGCTTGTTCCGTTATAAATGCGCATTGTGACCCTTGGTCGATTAGTGCTCTCATTATGTGTGAATCTCCTTTCGCATCTCTTATGCGTACCACAGCTGTCGCTAGTAATGCTTTACCTTCCTTATGGCTTGCACAGTTTACTGAATTCAGCCCTCTTTGTTGGTCGTTGCTATTCCTAGGCCCATTGGTATCTTGTGTATTTTCTCGCCTTCCGTTATTTTGTTCTCTGGCGTTGTATGGATTATTATTTCCTCCTCTGTACCTATCAGCTTGGTACCCGTTTCTTCTATTGTTTGAATCTCTTCCATTTCTTTCTTGTGTTTGTTCTCCTTTCGTTCCATTGGAGTTTCTTTTGTTGCTTGTGTTTCCTTTTTCATAATGCAACATATGGTGGTGGTCTCCGCCACAGTGTCTGCACCTATATTGTGAATAACATTGTTTTTCTTTTTTATGTGCTAGGCAGTTTGTACACAATCCTTTTTTTTTATCATCCTGTTCCGGTCTCTTACATTGAGTTCCTGAAATTCTCTGCAGTTCGGTACTCCGTGATCTCCGTTGCATATCACGCAATGTGTTCTTGGTTTCCTAAGAGATCCTCCTTGCTTCTCTTGTCTTTTTTCTGACTCCAGCAGTTCCAGTGTCTGAAATCTTCGCCGTAAGAATGTTTGTGTCGATTTGTACGTCGGTATCTCTCTACTCTCTCCAATGTGGTTTTCGTACAGCCTCCTAGTTTCATTGTCCCATTTCGTTATGATAATTCGGACTATCAATGGGCTCCACGCTTCCGTGTCTGTTCCTAACCCTCCTATGGCTTCCAGACTTTCGTGGAAGGTGTCATGTAGTGATTTCAATGCTCTAGCAGAAGATTCCTTTACTTCCTGCGCTAGTAGCATCCTGTCTATTAATTTAAACAATATCATCCTTGGGTTCTCATACCTATCTTTTAGCATGTTTCAGGCCACTTCGTAGTTGGCCTCGGATATGTTTAAGTGTTGTATCATTCTGTTGGCTTCCCCTCTTACTTGAGTTTTTAGGTACTGCATTTTTTCTGCGTTTGATAACTGGTCGTTTTCATGTATTACTTTAGTAAACAGATCGTGGAAAGTTCTCCACGTTTCATATCTGCCTTCATACACAGGTATTTTTACCTGCGGCTATGTCACACCGTCCCTCCTCTGTGTGCTTTCTGGCCGTTGCATTCCTGGCCTTATTTTCTTTAAAACTTCCCTGACTTTCCTCTTTAGATGATTTATTCTCTCTACTTCTCCATTATCTGTAGCGTCTAATTCCTTATTTACTGCTGCTTCAATCATTAGTGTATTCACCTTTTCCATGTATTCTCTTAACTCTGACTGCAATTCTTCATCCTCCTGCAAGTCTTGTTCATTTTCTGGCCGTAATAATTCCTCGATTCTTTGTTTTCTTATCTGTATCTCCTTTACTTTCGGTGCTTTTCCTCTTTTCAGCACCCTTCCATATTCTTCCAACAGGGTTTTCCCCTCAATGTATATCTTAAATACCTGATCATAGTATTTTGTTTCAAAATATTTTTCTTTCGTTATACCCCCTTCTAGCAGCTTTTCGTGGTTATTTAAAAATTTTGCCCAATATTCTTCTAATTTTTCCTGTCTATCCCGGATGTATTGTTGATTTTTCCGAGATTGGGAATCCTTTTTTGTATTTGAAACGAGTTTCGTTATTTGTGTTCCTAATTCCGCTTGCTTAAGGTATATGCTTTCCATGATTATTCTTATAAATTTTTACATTCAGCGGTAAATATATTAGACAATACGAAATGTACGTTATTTATTAAATAAGTATACCTGTACTATAACACTTTCTTTTCTATCGGAATGTGCAATTTAGCGAAATATGAGTTTGACCTTGCCTGCTGTGCTATTCTTTGTACTGAGGTAGGTCAAGATGTAATCCACACACTCTTATAATGATATATATACATATATATATATATATATATATATATATATATATATATATATATATATATATATATATATATATATATATATATATATATTGTTATCAAAATAAATGAAATTATTTGCTACGTAATTATTTTAATTTTTCGAAATAAGGTATTTAATTGAAATTAAAAGCAAGCTATATGTATGAACGTTTCTTTTTTCAAATTGTCATACAAAATTACTGTTTAGTAAGTTATAATAGTTGTGAATGACGTTTATTTTTTGTTTTATCAATTCTCTGTATTATTTAAATGGTATACATTCTAAAGTACATTATTATACGATTGATAGAGTGGAGATTGTTGTTCTAAATTGTTAAATTGTAATAAAAAAAAACTTGTTAAATTGTAAGATTGTAAAATTTTGAAGATTTTGTAATTATTCAAAAACTTACGGTTTTTTGTGTTCTTAGACGTTGAGGATCCCTCGCTTCTGGTGGGTTCTGCAATCGGTCCTGTCCTTTGGCTGCTCTGCGGCTCTAGTATGGCTCTCGGCTTTGGTACTGCTCTCGGCTCTAGTGTGGCTCTCGGCTTTGGTACTGCTCTAGGCTCTAGTATGGCTCTCGGCTTTGGTACTGCTCTCGGCTCTAGTGTGGCTCTCGGCTTTGGTACTGCTCTCGGCTCTAGTGTGGCTCTCGGCTTTGGTACTGCTCTCGGCTCTAGTGTGGCTCTCGGCTTTGGTATGGCTCTCGTTCTCCCGGGTCTAGTGGTCTCTCTCTGCTACTGAGGGTGTTGCTGGCGTGGACTGTATAGGCTCTCTCAAACTTCCTTGAAGTATTCTGTTTCTCGATAGGACCATGAACAAATCCCCTTCGTTGACTCAGTGAAGATGTTCGTTCAGTTGTAATGGAAACACCAAATAATAGTAGCAGAGTTTATTGTAGAGACATACACTATGGGTGTAAATCCGGGATTACTTTGAGTAGAGACTGACGAAGTTGATCGTTGAAGACTATCAAGTTCGTTGAGTGAATATTAATTGAATGCTTCTCTAGGCAAGAGATCTTAGTTTTATATAAACTTTAATTGGGTCAATATTTTCGCGGACCTCGCGTGACATATGTATTTAATTTATGTAAATAGTTTAACTTTGTCAGCACTTTTGACTGATGTCCAAATTATATTATTGATAATTGACCAAATGTGTATGTAACCTAATTAACTACGTGTGTGTATTTAATAACAAATAGATTCATTCGGTCTACTGGGTGATAAAATTATACTGTCCAATTTCGGATATGAATTCTAAAGATTTGATATTGGACACATTGTAACGTCAAATAAATAAAATATGAATAAACTATCACTAACAAATATTCCAAAAGCTTTATTCAAATATTTGGAAATCTTAATCTTTTAAATGAATGTGAAAAGTACAGTTGGTATTGTTTGAAATAGATGATATTGTTTCGAGCACTCCGGATGCGCCGTAATGCTCGAAAAATCGCGCGTGTTTTAAAGACCTTAATATCCACTTATACTTTAATATACTATTTTAAAGTTTGTTCCTATCTGTGCTCTAGATTTTACTTAAATAATTTTTTTCATATCTTATACGACAAATGAGTAATTATAGTTAACACCACCTATCTATCGTCGGTCGGCAAATTCAAATAAAAATATAACTTCCAGACCATCTTTTACCACCTTTAGTCCAGACAAATTAATATATGCGTTTAATATATTTTTTACCACCAAAAATGAGATATTTTAGCCAAATAATGCTTCAAATATAATGTGCAGAATAATTTTGAATTACGTTCCGCTAATGAACTTGCTTTTTTGTCCTTAAAAGTAAAAAAAAGTTTGAATTATATTACTTAATATTTCGTCTAAATATAATCGTCTACAAATTTTAACTGTACTAATGCCCAAGTATCAATTTTCAAGTTTTAAACTGATTGATTTACGATGAGTAATCCGGTTGTAAAAATACCGGCATTTGCCTTATCTAAAAGACTGGACTTGCAAATTTTTGGTTTAGTTGTATCTTTGCAACTAGCTTGTTTATAGATAGATGTGCATTGTGCATTGCTTTAATTTTGAGTTGTGTTGAAATTTTGTTGTGAGTAGTTATAATAATTGTAATATTTTTTGTTGTTTGTTTTTTTGAAACTGTTTATTTGTGTATAAAAAAAATGTTTAGACCATGGGAAAAATCACCTACAGTTTTTCGTGGATGGGAGCAAGAAAACCCAAGTAGTAGTAGAGAAAGTGTAGTAGGCAACAATCTTTTAAGTGTAAATGTAGTTGTAAAGGCAGTAATATAAGAAAAACGGCCTTTCTAACAGGAATTCCGTATTCTATCATCCGCGACATCTTGAAAAGTGGTGTTAAAGAGAGACAAAAAAAAGATCGGATGCTGGAAAACCTAAACAAATTATTATCGTGACTGCTAAATGTTTAAGGAATTTGGTTTACGGGGAATACAAAAAAAATGTAATACCAACAATTGATATTATATACACTAAGCTTGTGATGAGAAGAAGCTGCCCTAAAACCAATTTACGTAGACGACTGAAAAAATTTGGGTTCAAATACAAAATCGTTGATAAACGGGTGTCTATTATGGAAAGTAAGAGGATAGTACACTGGCGTTGATTACTAGATTATTTAAAAAAAATTCAAGAATATCGAGACCAACAGCAGACTATATATTATTTAGACGAGACATGGTATGAAACGCATGACACCGCTAGTAAGGGTTGGACTGATGGTTCACTTAGGTGCCAGTTGAAAGAAGTACCTCCGAATAAAGGCTCTCAATGCTAGCTACCACTCAAGGCTTCTCAAAAAAATTCCTAACAGTTCGTCTTCAAAATAGGCACTAAAAGATTTCCTCTCAGATAATGATTTGTATTTTGAAGACAACTATAATAAGAAACAATTACTTGAAGTGCTTCGTACTAAAGCTTATAAGAAACAATATATACTGAAACTTATTTGGGGACAAGTAAAAAACGGATTCGAAGGAAAAATAGTTTTCCAAAATTTGACGCAAAAGTGGTCGATTTAATTCGATATGAACTATCAGAGATTACAAGTGTCGACTGGAAAAAAGCAGTAAACCATGTAGTCAAAGTAGAAAATGAGTACAGAAGACTAGGACAATTATTTTCAAACAGTGGACAACTTATTATTAATCTGGTGGATAGTGACGATGATGAGAGCTCGCCTGCAGGAGGAATATTTTAGACAAGGTACGCCAATATGATGATTATTTCAGTTAAAACAACTCAGTTTTTCATTATAAATTGCTAACTTTGTTTAAAACAATATTTTCTTAAACGTAAAATACTTTTCCACAGTTTCGTCTATGTACGTCATCGTTAAACGCCAATAGAGCTTTTCAACGCTTCTCATATGTTTCAGGCACTTGTGATATGTCGTATAAGTTTAATATACCTATCTACGTCATACGTTATTGGTATAATAGTATATACCAATAACTATACATACCAAAGACGTATGAGGTAGACAAAATTGTATGACATATAACAAGTGCCTGAAACAAATGAGAAGCGTTAAAAAGTCCTATAGAAGATGCCGTTGTATCACCCAGTATATTTTTCGACAGGGTGGTAGAGTGATAATTTTTTTTACATTTCACTTTCAACCGTTTAAAAAACAAAGAAATATAACCATATGTTTTTGGTTATCAGATGTTTTTCCAAAATCAGATTTTCTACTCTTTGACTATAATATACACATTACACATCGTTATTTTATGGTTTAATACTTGTATCAAAAAATTTGTGTCGATGAAAAAACCAATATCGCGAGACGTCCCTGGACATCGGTTACTCGAATTTCATAACATACAAATATAATCTGTTTGAATTTGCCGACGGACGAAATATCGATGGACTCGACTTTACGATTTCCTTGTACTACACCCAGAATATGATTCGTAATGCACTCAAAGTAAGTTTATAATAATATAATTTATTATAATTATTATAGCTGCATTCATATCTCTGAATGCAGCTAACGTGTTAAACCTAATATGTTTTCCTTAAATAATGGGTTTTAACGCTTCATATAATAATGGATAATAGTCCAGTTGTGACTTTATGCCGTAAAACAGTTTTGATAAAATTTGTTATTTAAAATGGATATAGTAATAATTTAAAATTTTGTTACAGAAAAGGAACACCATGTTGACGACTTCAAATCTTCTACTCACAGATCGGAAAAAAATAAGGGAGCAATGGAAAAAATCGGAGTTTCAACTTGGCATAGAAATTGATATTATAAGAAAATGGTGTAAAACGCAGAAGCACCTTCCGGAGATACCATGTAAGTTCACTAAACATTTATAAATTGTATACATTTTATTTTTATTTAAAAGAACAGCTAATCAGTGCCTTGCTTACTTACAACTAGTCACAAAAGATTAGTCTAACGAGCAAATTTTCTCTATAACAATCTTAAAACTAATGTTTGACGTATTTCTTAAGAGATACCCACAGTAATTCTAAAGGATTGAGATCTGGATGATAAGGAGGTAGCCTAATAACCGAATAATCACTATTACAGTTTCTCTCAATTTCATACACTTTAAATCTGCATTTATTGCTTTGTCTAAGGCTGTAACAATCAACTTTTAATATATTTTCTGAAAAAGGACAATACACTTATTGTCTTAGCTAGTCGTTCATTACATTTTTCGTTGAACTCAAATTTTTTTTGACTGAACTGAAACTGAACTTGAACTTGAACTGAAATTTTTAAGCTTGCACGTTGTGATAATAAGCGCTGTCAGAAACTAGTACACTATGTAGAGAAAAATTGAGAATAAGCTTTTCTTGAAGCCATTTTTTATAATTTTCATAATTTATTTCACATTAACAGTCACTGACCTTTTGAAAACGGAGCATTTAATCGGTCATTGAAGTTGTCGCTTCAACTTTTGGAGTAAATATAGAAGTAATGAGTGTAGGTCTCGTCCATGGATATTATAGGTCACTTCTCTTTTCAGTATTTTTAAGATATCGAAAAAAAGCTTTTTAATTATTGTATTTCCGGTTATTTCATTACAAGTTGTCTAATACTTTTTGTTTTTTATTAAAGGAACCCTATTTTTCATGGTTTTTCAGAAATATTCATAAAATTCTATTGTATAGTAGAAGCCACAGTTAGAATGCAGTGTCGGTAAGATAGGCAATGTATTTCTTACGGGAGAACAGCCAACCACGTTGCCGGTTTGCCCCGAGCGGCGCATCAGGACCGGATTTAAGAATCATACCACTGGAATATACACGCACACACCAATTGCCTACGGTTGTATAAAAGACTACGGTTCAACTAAAGCATTATTCAATCATCGATGTATAAATAACAGCGTTACATTGTCGAACTAAACAATAACATGAAGAAAAATACTAGCTATCTAATTAGCCTTCTTTTGTCCATCTTTGGACATAGGCCTCCCCAAGCCTTTTCCATTCTTCTCTGTATGTCGCTATAGTCATCCACCTAGAGCCCACTTGCTTCTTCTTATAATCTGCCCATCTCATTTGGGGCCTTCCTCTGCTTCGTTTATATTCCCACGGTCTCCAACTTATAAGAATTTTGTTCCATCGGTCTTGTTTTTGTCTTATATTGTGTCCGGCAAATCTCCATTTTAATTTTGCAACTTGTTGTCTAACATTCCTCACTTTTGTTTTCTCTCTTATCCACTCGTTTCTCTTTTTATCCATAAGTCTTATGTGCAACATTTGTCTTTCCATTGCTTCTGTGGGTTTTTATGATTTTGTCCATGTTTGCTTTTGTAAATGTCTACGTTTTTGTAGGCATGGCATGCTAAATGGCATGGGTTTTAAATATGGTAAAAGAGGTCGAGATTCGATAATAATGGAAAGAAAAGATATCATTTCCTGAAGACACAAGTATCTTAGGCAAATAAAAACATTAAAGAAGAAGGATTACGTAAACTATATTTATACCGATGAATCTTGGACTAACGTCGGTGCTTCAGTCAAAAAAGAATGGAGGGACACAACGATGAAGAATTCACGAGATGCCTTCATAAAAGGGCTCTCTACTGGACTGAAAGCTCCAACCCAACGAGGTCTTCAGTTTGTTCTTTTTCATGCTGGAAGCGAAACTGGTTTTGTGGCATAGGCCGAATTAACTTTTTTGGTCAAGAAGGGAACCGCTGATTACTACGGCGAAATGGACGAGGATCTATATGACGAATGGTTTGAGAAGACGTTAATTCCAAACTTGCCAAAAGAAAAAGAAAACGTTGTTGTTTTGGATAACGCGTCAAGTCACTCCCGCAAATTTGATTTCCTGAAAAAATTTTGCAACAAAAGGCAATTAAAGGATTCGCTGATGGAAAAGAACATTTTCTTTGAGGAAGATTCTTTGAGAAAAAATATGGCGTTAAGATTTTGAGACTGCCGCCTTACTATTGCTAGCTGAATCTAATTGAGATGGTGTCGAGTCTAGTGGAAAGGTACGTGACTTCAAACAACGTCGATTTTAAAGAAAAACCTATAGAACGGTTGATAAAAGAAGCTCACCAAAATACCAACGCGTATCTAAAGAGCAGTGCCATAATTATGTGAAAGATGTCAAGAAAGTAGAAGAAAAAATGTTTGCGGTGGACAATTTGAGGAGATGATTTAAGAGGAGATACAGATGATTCAAAGGATAAGGACGATTTAGATATGGATTGCGATTATTATTATTTAACGAGAAATATCTAAGTTATTTTTTTAGCTAATTTCAGTTATGACCTTCTTGTGTATTGTATGAATCTATATTTATTGTGTCGTATAGGGTAAACTACTAGCAGTATGTATATAAGTATATACGTGGTATTAGATATTTTATGTATACAGGCATTTTTTATAGAATTAATTTGTTTTTTTGTTTATTCTCTTCTTTTAGTCAGTTAAATTAATGAGTAAAAATTGTAACGATAAGACTACCAAAGAGAATTGAAATACTATAATAAAAATAATACTTTAATCAACCATGGAAGCTTATCGTCTATCGTCTATCGTCTTGTCTTAAACTAGGAATTAAACCATGAGCTCTTAGCTGATAGCAAATAAAACAATTATTTAACTAGAAATATTTATTTAAAATAAAAAAATAATATTTAAGTAGCAGAAAAAAACCCTGCCAATGCTTTACAATAAATAAATTTGGCGATACTTATGGCATCGATGGGCGATTGTGTGGCCTCCCAATTAGGTGGTTAGGTCCTCCAGAGCATGTTGTTCCATAAATATATAAGGTTTAGATATATCCCATAAAATATCCAATAAAGTGTTTTAATAAATCCAGTAAAATCTTCAATACAGCCAATAAAATCTTGAATATAGACAATAAATTAAAATGCAATAACAGCCTGTGTTAGACAACATCAAAAGGGGTTTAAAAACTTTGCGATTTTACAAAATTAGCAATGAAACAAATAGCAGATGGCAAGGATAAAATGAAATTTAATTTTTATTGAACTTAACCAAATTTTGTTAAGATTCCTACTTAACAAAATTGAAAAACGTGGTTTAAAAGAAGTAAGGTTATCAATATTGAGAATGCTGTCAGAATTATAGAATATAGATTATAGAAGAGGGTGCCAACTACTTTTTGAAGAAAAAATAGTTAAGAAAAGAAACTGAAGGTAAAGGAATTAATAAATTAATAAAGAAATTAAAATAAAATAATTATTTAAATATAAATTAATAAAGATGTGACGTTTATAACGTTACAAAATTTTGAAACGAAGCCCGTACGGTCCTGATTTCTCAGTCAATCGCCAAACTACAACACACCTACCACTGTGCCGACATGAACGGTGGCTTTTATTATAGTTGTATTCAGATATATATCTTCTATGTAGTCGTCGTAGAGTTGGAACCTAGTTTTCGGAAATACAATGAACCTAGTTTTCGGTAGTAGTAAAAAAATTCATTATAGATCTACGAAACTCTCTTTTGTTGCATTCTTCCCACTTAGATTTTAAAGCTCACCCATTTCTTTTTTATTTGGAGTAATAAATGATGATGCCGTACCTTCCTTGATGAACTTAATTTACCTCAAAATTGTTTTATGGTGGTTAAAGCTATACCTGTTACTGTTGCAACGCGTTTCTAGTTGCATTAAATGCATAACATTTGCCTGGACAAAAGTCTTCGATTGAAATGTTGATAAATATTTCATTTCACATCAATGTCACTGTTCTTCAAAAAAACTGTCACAGACTTTACCGACCCAAGTTAACAGGTCGAGTTGTTTACCTCTACTAATATATTTCCGGTAATTTTACTGTGCATCAAGTGGGTGTGGCGATTGCAAGATTTTGAAGATGGATCCTAGATTTGACAAGAAATACACGAAAAACTGTTTAAGGCTGAGGCATAAATAAATTTAAAAAAGCATTTTGATATCATTTAAATAATATTTTATATCAGCTACGAGTACTAGCATACTATGATTAAATATATTTTTTAGGTGATAATACGATAGAATATTTTTTAACAAACTGCAAATTTAGCATCGAAAAAACCAAACAGAATTTAGACATGTATTATACAATTCCAAACTTATTGCCAGAAATGTATGAAAATAAGCATCCTTGTCGAGATAATATGACAGCAGTAAAGGAAGTTGCGTAAGTGTGTTTTTTCTTTACTTTCATTAATAAAAATGTTATTATTTATGTATGGAACTAAATGTTGAACAGTTTAAAAAAAAGATGTACGAATGTATTGGCGAAAATTAGAGTGCTTAGATCGATGAGCGGAGTGTTAAAAAGGAAAAAATTAGGATTAAGTAGATTAGGGGTAGTCTATAGGTAGCACCAATAGATGCCAAAATGGGAGACCAAAGGTTAAGATTGAGAAGTAGGAGAAGAAGATCAAAGAAGACCTGGGAAATCGCTTGGACAGGACATGTCGATAAAGGGGATCAATATTGGTATGATCCAAAATACACCGTATAAAGGCAAGGAGAATAATGATGATAATAATGTGGACTCTACATTACATATTTGTTGTTTTTGTCTATATTATATTTTTTGAGTTGTTTTACCATATATTTTTTTATATACTGTGAACCGTACAAGTAAGGGAAAGTGGAGGAATGGTGCTCTGCGGGTGCACTGCATTGTATTTAAAATTCCGTGAAAGATTTTACAAACCTAATCCATCCTACTCCTTTTGACCGATCTCGTAAACGGCTGACGCCATCTTAAGTCGACCGTCGTTGCACATGGACTAAGCAAGATCTGATTATTAAAAATTGCAAGAATTCTTCCAGTTTTTTTGCATAAAAAATTAAGGCGGTAAGTACGTAAGCTTTCTTTAGTTGCTATGAATTTATTATTGATTTAAAACATGCTATTTTCCGTATTTTGGTGCATCTGTTGATTCATATCGTTAAGTACTTTGCTGTTTGTGATGACGTTTGGTATTTAAGTAGCATAAGGGGCAATAGTGCTGGGAAATAGTGCATAAGTATGCGCAAGATTCTCTGCTAAAAATTACCATTTTTATTTCCAAATGCCATGAAACTGTAATAGATAATCTACGATTCTTACATATTTTCTTACAAGATTTACAAAATGATCTATATGTAATTAGAAATGACGGCAAAAAATAACGGAAACAGGAAGAGCTTTCAACATTCCTGAATCGGCTTTAACAGGTCTGACAGCTGTATTTTCTGATAAAGTAGAAAAATAATTAAGAAAGTATGTGTTAACGCTTGCTAAATTATTTTGTGGCTTAAAGATTATTATTGAAAAAGATGGCGGCGTGTGATACAACCATGTTAACGATTGAATTAAATAAATTAAAGAAAAATGAACTAATCGACATAATTGTGACGTTAAAAGTACCAGTGAATGTTGCAAATCCACAAGTGATTGCCTACATAAATAAAATTGGTGAATTTATAAACAGCAAGAGCGACAATAAATTTTATGATTTGGTAGATAGGTAACATAACCTGTTCTCACTGTGACAAATTATCAGACAGGACCATTACCATTAAAAAGGAATTTGGCGCTGTAAGTAAACTTACATCTAGAAAAAAGGTGCCAAGAATAAGAAGATCTAATTTTTCTCGTAAAACAATTAAAAGAGAATTCAGATTTGCCAAAGATACATATAACGCCATCTACTAGTACTATTACGAACTTCAAAACACATTATAAGACCAATTTAAATATTGCCGAAAAAAAGAAAGAAGTACACAAACAAAACTTTATGGGCAGAGCAGCAAAAAGTGAACTGGTAATTACTCAGAAAAAGCCTGACGTAAATAAACAAGGGAATTCCCAAACAATAACAAAAACAGATGTTTCGAAAGGACTGCTTTTTGAACAAAACAGATTAAAAATGGATCAGTTTATTAATTTAGTACAGGACGAAAAACCGACTAACGATGAAATACATATAAATGAGGCGAAAAATGATCAAGAATGGAAAACAATTAGGCCTAGGCGACATTAGTTTAACGGACGAAGAAAAATTATAGTAGGTAGCAATAGAGATAGCGATGAGGTTAAGGGTGTTCCAAACATTTCAACTCTACATGTTACAAGAATTAATAAAGAAACTACAACTGACCCTCTAACCGAGTTAATTAAAGTTAATTTTCCTGAAGCAACATGTGAAATGATTCAATCAAAACATACAACAATTTACTCATCGTTCAAAGTAAATATATGTTCAGGGAACTTCAAACCAGGCCATGAAGCCATGAAGCCATGAGGCCAAAGTTTGGCCGCACGGAGCTGTTGTAAGTCGTTTTTTTACCGCAAGAAAAAACAGACAGAGGAAGCTTAGTTTTTGATCCAGATATTACATTATTAAATATCCCAAGCGTTAGTCAGAAAACTGGTTTTAAATTGGATAAGTTAGAAGTATTCAATTCTCCTAATTTTGACACAGTTGGTAAAAATGCTTCAACTTTCAATCAAAAAGTTTTGGCTTACTTCATCAAAATATACAATGTATATCAACAAGCATTGAAAAACTAGAGTTCTTCCTGCAGTGCGAAGGTCTACATAATATATGTATCTGTTTAACTGAGCACTGGAAATCTAAAGAACAACTAGAACGACACCATATAAATAAATTTTCTCTGGCTTCATCTTTCTGCCGTGACCAAGGGGAACATGGAGGGTCTTCAATTCATGTGAAAGAGGGTGTGGTTTGGAAGGAACGTTCTAATATATGTTCTCAATCTGAGAAATATTATTTTGAAGTTAGTGCTGTTGAAATAGACTATTGCCTTTTTAATTGTGTTGTGTTGTGTATTTATCTGCCTGGACGTGGCTCTATTGATGTTTTTATGTCAAAACTGGATCTAATACTTGATGTACTAGTCTCCGAAGGTAAGGCTATAAGAGTTGATTTTATTATAGATTTCAAATTAAATGCACTAAGTAGTAAGCAGAACTTGGTGAATGTTTTAGATTCTTATGGCTTAATCGTAACTGTGAATGATTATACAAGAGTAACTGCAACTAGTAAAACTCAAATTGATTATATTGCTACAAATATAAATCACCCACAAAAAACAATGGTTGTGGAAGGTTTTATCTCTGATCATCGTGCGCCATTGTTCCAATGTAGCATTAACACAGACAATGATGCCTATAGTGAAAGGAAAATAAATCGTTTTGTTCAAACCCTTGAGTCAACAAATTGGTCAGAAGTATTTAATACAATTCCTGCTGAGGATAAATCGAATAGAAGACAAAAAGTAAAGATAACATCTAATGAACTTGTAAACGAATCAAACACATTGGATATCCATTATGGTAATCCTTAGGGTAGTGTATTCGGTCCTCTACTTTTTATAGTATTTATTATTGATATAGCTTTGGTAACTAATTCACTGACTGGGGTTAACATTCTAGGATGATACTAACATTCTAGTCACAGGAACGTCTGATCAAAATTAGCAAAATAAAACTACACAGATACTATCCACCATCAACAGTTATTTCTTACCCAACAAATTAGTTTTGAATTAAGAGAAATCAAAGTATATGATTTTCACGTCAAATAATTTATTAAACCATCAAGCCACTATAGAAGCAGCAATAGATAAAACAGACTGCACGAAGTTGCTGGGGGTACTTCTAGACAGTAATTTTAAATGGTCAAACTACATTTCTAATTTGAAATGCAGATTAAGTAGCGCATGTTATGCATTGAGAATTCTTTCACGTCTCTTTCATACATCAATATTAAAAACAGTATACTTTGCCCATTTTTACTCAATAGCCAAATATGGCATTGAAGTCTGGGGCTGTACCTCTGAATTAGAGCAGATATTCGTACTTCAGAAAAGAGCTATTAGGATAATGTATAAAATGAAATTTAGAGATTCTTGTAGAGGCATCTTTAGACAAAACAATATTCTTTCAATTCCTGGTCTGTATATATTTTCGTGTATAATGTATTTACATAGCAAAATTTATGAATTTAATAAATTTCAATTCAGAGACAATCACTTTATGCTTCCACAACATCGTTCTGTTTTGTTGGAAGGTAGCACACATTATGCAGCCATAAGTTTCTTTAACAAATTACCAATAGATATACGAATGAATTTACATCAGCCAAACTTTCGGAGGTGTGTACATCAATACATTTGTGAGCTAGAGCCATATTCTAAAGATAAATTTTAAGTCTGTTTTATCGTGTTTATTAATTTATATACTTTTAAGATGTATGTTTGTAACTTTGACTTGTCTCATACATGTACTTTGTGCAATGTCGCATGTGATCAATAAATTTGACTTGACTTGACTTGACTTAAACATCTAAAGAACTTTGACGATTGGTATTCAGGTATGCTAAAGAAAATAATATCTTCAATAATTCTAATAAAGAGGTTAGCCGGCAAAGATTGGCTTTATGGGTTAATAAAAAGGAATCCTGATGTAGCATTAAGACAACCAGAAGGAACAAGTTTAAAGAGTATTGGTGCTTAATCAGAAAGTCAACAACGATATTTTGTTCTAATATCAAATTACTTAAGGACAATTTTAAGTTTGAGCGAAATAGAATTTTTAACATAGATGAAACTGGCATTACAACAGTCCAAAAAAATGTCTAAAGGTTTATGGACCTAAAGGAGCCAAAAACGTAGGATCTGCTGTATCTGCCGAACGTAGAAAAACTATCACAATCGTTTTCTGCGTGAGTACTACAGGAAATTATATTTCTCCCGTGATGATCTATCCTCGAGAAAAAAAAATGTCTCTTACACTTAAAAGAATAGACCTTTTGGTGCTTGATACAAATGTTGAATTAAACTGTGTTTATTTCTTAAAGTTTGCATCACCCTGTGGAATATTCTAGCATTTATAAAATATTAAAATTAAAATCTAACTATAGCCTCATATTTTCTCAACATTCTGTTTTTTGATTTATTCGCTTATGTTGTATAATACAAAAGTTAGGTAGTTTAACAACTAGCCATGTTTTTCATCAATACAGACGATTTAACTCACCAGCAAAATTAACCCCACCACCTTTATTATTGTTTTGTTTACATTACCTGTGACAGTTTGTTTCCTAAATTTGTGTTATCGAAGGATTTTTGACATATAGTCGTTGTACGATATTGTTGCAAATCTGTTTCCGTGCTAATAACAATTCTTGAACAATTTGTAATTAAAATTAAATTTGTAATTAAAATTGTAATTTTATATCATTGTGAGCGAATATTGTTTAAGTTGAAATTTTAGTGCTTATTTATTGTTTGTGATTTTAAAAATGCCACTGGTTCCAACTGATGATGCTAGGGCAGTGGCTTTAGTTGATGCTGGTTACAGTCAACCTCATATCGTTGGTATACTCGATGTACTGAGAACTACGGTAAAAGATGCCATCAGACGATTTCGAGAGAAAGGATCGTACAAGCGCAGGCCAGGTCAAGGCCGAAAATGATGTATTTCAGTTCGGGATGACCGCTTCATTGTCACTAAAGTATTGAGAAATCGCTTTTGCACCGCTTCTGAAGATCGTAGGTCTCTTCTTGAGGTAAGAAATGTTAGTGTGAGTAGACAAACAATTAGAAGAAGACTGTCAAAAATAAACTTGAGGGCTTTTCGTCCAGCTCGCGCACTACAACTGCTCCCATAACACCGTAGAGCTAGACTTCATTTTATGCGAGAATATGCTAACTGGACTATGGCGTAATGAAAGAATATACTGTTTTCAGATGAGAGCAGAATAGCCCTAAAAAGTCCAGATGGACGCCAACGTGTCTATAGGCGTCAAAATGAAAGGTTTGCTGCATGCGCTATAACCTAAACAGTGGCTTACCGAGGAGGGTAAAAATCGTTTGGGGAGGTATTTCTTACGAAGCGAGTACTGATCTTGTTGTGTTCGGTAGAGATAGTGTGAATGCAAGAAGTTCTCCAAGACCATGTCATGGTGATAACTTCAGACTAATGCAAGACAATACACGTTGCCATACAGCAAAATATACATATGAGTACATTAATGAGATCGGGATTCAAGTTCTACCATGGCCAGCACACAGTCCTGATATTAACCCAATTGAGCATATCTGGGACAACCTCAAAAAACAGGTAAGAGCAAGAGTACTAGCTCCTGCATCATTTGAAAAGCTGAAGACAGCTGCGGTAGAGGAGTGGCACAATATCCCCCAATCTGATATCCAGGATATTATAAATGGATTGCCAAACTAGCTCCAAGAAGTTCTAAGGGTTAGAGGCGGCAACACCCATTATTGATAACTATTTTTTTTTCCAATTAGACTTTGATTTCCAAAATATTGTTAATTTGAATTTTCTTCGAAGATTTTTTACTTTAACAAATGACTTTTTTCAAAAAAAATATTTTTTCTCTTCCGCGGAGATAAAAATTGATAAAAAACATGTCTAGTTGTTAAAGCTCTTAACTTTTGTATTGTCCAACATAAGCAAATCAACCAAAAAACAAAATGTTGAGAAAGTATGAGGCTATAGTTACAATTTAATTTCAGTATTCTACAAATGCTAGAATATTCCACAGGGTGATGCAAACTTTAAGAAAACAACACAGTTTAATTTGTACACCCGGTATACAATGAAAATTTACCTGTTTAGCAACAGTATTATTATAAAGATATTGTCAAGGAATAAGGCTATAACATATTAAAAAAATCACTTAAATCGGACAACACGTTTAGGAGATATAAGAAATCAAAAATTACCCATTTTTAAGGTGGCCGGTTAATTTTGGCCCAGAGTGTATTACAAATGTTCAGAATTCTAAATCTAAGGTTAATTCTTTTTTTTTTTTTGTTTTTGCTAACAGCGAAAACTGTTACACCAGAAATTAAAAGATAATCTCGTAATAAACAACAATCGGAAATTCTTACAAACACACCAATGAAGACAAAATTGGAGAAAAACCGCGATTTAGGGACGAGAATCTCAAGAGAAAGGAGAAAGCAGCAAGAAAGGCAACTGTTTGAAGAAATTTTGATAAAGACTCGCCAGACAGAAAACAACTTAAAGGCAAACAAACAAAAAGAGAGTACAGATAGAGCTAACACCTGAGTCGTCTGATGTAACAGACAGTAATTTGTCAGATATTATCGATTAAGACGAATTAGATAATGTTAAATTAAGCTTAATTCTATCACCATTAGAAAAATCAACTGTAGCTAAAGAAACATGTCTTTGTGGAGAAAGAGAAAAAAGAAAGACATATGGTATAGATGTGTGTTCTGTAGGTCGTGGAATCGCACAGAATTTACAGATGTAAATATACCAGAAAATTAAATGCGACTTTTTGTTGTAAAAAATATTCCATACGCTTCTTAAACTCTTAAGTGGAGCATAGAGCTTCAGTGAAAACGCGCCATCGGTTTCTATTTTGCTCTAAGGCCTTCACCTCATTCCAAGACTTTCCTTGACCTCTTATCTCATCCATAATGGATCTTCTCCAAGTTTGTGTCTTAGAGTGGAATCCCTGTGGGATTCCAATAAGGCAATATTTGCAATACTGGAATTATTTTTTCTGAGTGTGTGACCAATCCAACCCCATTTTCTGGACTTTATTTGATGTTCTACCCTTTTTTGTTCGGTCAGATATAGTAGATCTTAGTTTATGATGATGTTAGGCCATAAAATAAGAACAGATATGACATTTGACTAGAATATGCGGATCTTTGTCCTTGTAGTATACTCGCCAGATCTCCAAACAGGGTTGAGCATGTTGAATGCTTGTTAAGCTCATACGAAGATCGTCCTCTGTACTCCGATTTCCGTTATGACACTTTCAAGATACGTAAAGTTTTCCACATTTTCAATCTGCATGTTGTTGATAGTATATAGCGTGTTGTTTCTTGCATTTACCCTCATGGATATTGGCTTCAGTGGAAAGTGTTTCCAATTGATCAGCCACATCTTGGAAACTTTGTCCTAACAGGCAGATATCGTCGGCGTATTCCAGATCGCTTAGGCGTGTAGTTAACGTCCATTGTATTCCTCTTGTGTCGGAGTCTAGTTTGGAGAGAACATAGTCTACTGCTATGTTAAAAAGAAACGGAGAAAGCACGCATCCTTGTCTGACTCGAGTAAGTATGTCAAATTCGTCGCTGTTGATTCCATTGTGTCTCACGCTGCATTTCGCCACAGTGTACAGTGACTTTATAATGGAAATTATTTTATGCGGGATGTTTCTTAGCTCTAAAATTTTCCATAAAGCAGCATGAGATAAGCTGCTCTTTAACTGTCATTTACGTATACCATACAATTAATATATTTTCTTAACATTATTATACTTTTGACAATTTTGTTAATATTTTTATTCCATTGATTTTATATAAATATCTAAATATAAGGTTGAATGCTCGAATAAATGAACTTTGATCAGATAAAAGGCATATATCGAGCACAGTTTAATTAAATCTTGCCCAAGTACTTTCGATCCCTAGATCATCTTCAGGGGCATTTCGTCAATTGTGGCCTATCCGGCAAGAACAAGATGTCATAAACATATAAATGTACATTACACTACAATACAAATGGACAAACAAACACTTTAAAATAATTTAAGGAAGGCTACATTACTTGAAGAAGCCGGAGACAGAATGGCTCCTGAGGAGCCATTCTGTCCTCAGGAGGCTCAGGAGTCTCAGGAGTCCTCAGGAGGCTCCTGAGGAGGGCTCCTCAGGAGCCATTCTGTCTCCGGCTTCTTCAAGTAATGTAGCCTTCCTTAAATTATTTTAAAGTGTTTGTCCATTTGTATTGTAGTGTAATGTACATTTATATGTTTATGACATCTTGTTCTTGCCGGATAGGCCACAATTGACGAAATGCCCCTGAAGATGATCTAGGGATCGAAAGTACTTGGGCAAGATTTAATTAAACTGTGCTCGATATATGCCTTTTATCTGATCAAAGTTCATATAAATATCTGTTTTTTTTACTATTAATTTGGTGCGCACCATTTCCTAATCCGTGGGCATGATTACCCTTATGGGAATCATGCATAAAGGTATTTCTTTATTTTTTTAATTATTACGCTTTTGCACTTTGTATTTTTTTAAATCTTTTAAATATACAAAGTAGAATAATTAGAGCTTACTGTAATGTACTGGTAGTTACGATATATTTAAAGAATTTACAACAGAAGCGTTTTCTGTTGCAAGAAAGTGCACAGCATTCCCCCACTTGCCCTTGCAGCTTTATAAGTTTGTTATTTTATTGTACCAAAACAATCTTAAGTTTCTTTAATAGAAACTAACTTAATTATATTTTTATTTTGCAGATATATGATACCTTTGCCACGTTTAACCGAAGATTTACACAGAATAACAGTGGTAAAATTTAAGGATAGTGATCCTGATTTATTCGTTCCTGTAAACTATTCCTCGTTTCTCTTTAGGAATATATTTGAAATTAAAAATCGAGAAGATCTGACATTGGGTGAAATATTCGTAATTGATTTTAAATATTTTAAGTTTGGTCACGTTATTAAAATATCACCGTTGTTTGCAAAAAACTGTGCATTTATTTTAGAAGTAAGTTATTTTATTATCTATATTAAGTTTCTTTTTATTTATTGAAGGTAAATTTATAATCTACTCCTTAAATTATATAAAGCAAGATGTAAAAAAATAGCTACTAGTAGTCCAGTCGTCAGAGATTTGATCTCTAAAAACGAGACAAACAAGCTAAATTTTTTAGAGGGGCATACGGAAAACAATCGATTACGCAAAAACCTATAGGCTGTTAAAAAATGTTTTAAACAAGAAATGTAGCTAAGATAATTTTGAACAAAAACATTAATTAGCACTTTTCGTGTAGTATGAACCGTTCTCTTAGAAACAACGCGTGAAGCGACTTAAGGGTTGTCATTCCCAAAAGTACTTTTAAAAAGACCCTTTTAAAAGTACAACTAATGTACTCATTCCCAAAAGTACTTTTTAAAAGACCCTTTTAAAGGTACAACTAACAGAGTAACAGCACTTTATTTAATTAAATTACAACTGACTTTAAAATAAAAATTTACAGTATTTACAGGAAATTATATACGATCTGATAACGACCTGTCTGCAATATATGTCGAAACTGCTGATCGGCTAGACTATTGAATTGCAATACGGCTGACAATCGGGGTTAATGTATCGTAATTTCTCCATCCCCTGAGGAAGTTCTGTGAGGGATGAACAAAACTCTGTGTACTGTTTCTGAGGACTCTTGGCTTTGGTCAGGGATATCTTCTGCAGTGATTGGATCCTTCTCATCTTTTTTTTTTCAGTTTGTATAGCTTGAGAAAACCAAAAATTAAAAGGATTGCTACTAAAATATATATTGGTGGTGTCTACATGAAGCTGTAGTCCATTTGTGTTGGGAGGATGTACTGGAACCTTTGTTCTTTCTGTTTCTTGTGTAGTTCGTTTAAAAGAATTCTGTCCAATTTTGGAGGTTTGACTATTAGGTGTTTCTTTGAAATAGTGGTAGTCTTGACTTTTGGAAATTTTAGTGGTTCTTCTTTAATTGTTGTTTTGGAATTAGTGTAAACTTCATTATTGGTTCGTAGTTCACATCCTACGTTACATTCGTAGTTCACATAGTTAAAATCAAGCAGGTTTTAGAGCAGGATATGGCACGAATGATCATTTACAAGTAATTAAGAACTTAATAGAAAAGAGTGTTGAATATAACAAGCCATTAGTCATGATATTTGTTGACTACGAAAAAGCTTTCGACACAATAAGTCATCAAAAGATGTTAAAAGCCTTAACAGAGAGCCGTATAGATCATCGCTATATAAACATGATAAAATACATCTATCAAAATGGGACAGCAAGTGTGAAACTGGCAGATAGAAATACCAACGTATTTAAAATAAAACGGGGAGTGCGACAGGGAGACACAATTTCGCCAAAATTGTTTACAACATTATTAGAGCATATGTTTCAGAACGCAAATCTGAGTGAAAAAGAAATTAATGTCAATGGAGAAATGCTTAGTCATTTGAGGTTTGCTGACGATATTGTCCTTTTTGCTGACAGAATCGATGATGCAGTATCGCAACTGGAGAAACTATACCTAGCCTTTCTACAAGTAGGATTAAAAATCAACCACACAAAAACACAAATCATGACAAATCTTATGTTAAGCGAAAAGATTTTAGTAAATGCCATGCATATTGAAGAAACCACCTCATATAAGTACTTAGGACATGAGATAAGCATAGGAAGAGATAATCAAACGTGCGAACTAAGTCGCCGCATAGGACTCACTTGGGTGGCATTCGGCAAGCTAAGCTGTGTTTTTAAATCAGAACTGCCTATGTGTCTTAAAAGAAAAGTCTTTAATCAGTGCGTGTTGCCAGTACTTACATATGGTGCAGAGACATTAACACTAACCAAGAAAGTAAGAAATAAAATTTATGTTACCCAAAGAGCCATGGAACGATCGATGTTAGGCATTTCTCGTAGGGATCGGATCACGAACAAGGAAATAAGACGGAGAACAGGAGTGACAGATGCCATAGAAAGAATTATGACCCTTAAGTGGAACTGGGTGGGGCACATAGCTAGAATGTCGGATAACAGATGGACACAGCGAATAATACAGTGGAGACCGAGACAAGAAGCACATCGAAGTAGAGGTCGTCCACCAACAAGATGGTCTGATGACATAAAACGGATCGACAAAAATTGGATGCAAACAGCACAAAACAGAAATACATGGAAAAGACTGAGGGAGACCTATATCCAGCAGTGGATAGATCCGGGTTAAGTGATGATGATGATGAGTTCACATCCTGGCGGTAACTCAATTAGATAGCTCCCTTCGAGTACTTCTATTTCAGTGGTGGTGCAATAGTTAGATACTTTCGTAGCCTTTGGAAAAATAGCAATGTATTGTGCATCCGATACTGTTTGGATGATCGTTGTAGTGACAGTGACAGGAATACTTTGGCATTAGGCAGCATTATTGATTAACTAGAGAATTTGGATGATGCAGTCATTAGTCTGGTCATTCTCTTGTGGAAATTTCTCAGGACAGATGAATGATTTGGATCGGACTCTTTTGCATAGTAGATCCATATATTAAAAAAGGTCCGAGTTGTGAACTAAGTATGGACCAGGTGGAATCATTATTGGGTGATTATTAGTTGGAAGTGACTATAAATATAAGTATGTGAACGACTTGGAATGAAAGATAGGAAAATGTAAAATAAAAACAAGGGTGTGATTCGTGTAATAACCACCAATGTCTATGATTTCATAGTATTTGGTTAAATCTTCTTCTGGAATATAAGGCATCAAGCATCTTTTGTAAAGTCCATTTTATTTCTTCAGGTTTGATGATACCGTTGTGTGAAGTTTTGATTCTTGCAAATGTAATTGTTGTTTGTAGATCATCCAGTATTTGTATAATTGTTTGTAAATTTAGATTTATCTGGCCAAGAATATTTCGAACTTGCATATAATCATTAAAATCGAAAACCAATTGGTTCATCTCTAAGTTAATTTTGTTGGCCTCTTCAGCTATGATTTCTTGAATGTGTGTGTAAGTAATGAAACTGTTTGGTTCAAATTTGTCAATATTCTCTTATTGAGACTGAGTGGGATATTGATGTCGGTAATAATATTCTGTTGGTTATTTTCAAGTGATTTAATGGAAGCGTTGTATCTTTCAGCATATTTTTAATCTAGATTACCAGAAATAGAATTTATTACACCTCTAAATCCATTTATAAGTCCTCTTTTGCTTCTGGATATTGGATATATTGTGTCTAGTTTCTCTTTTGCTGTTTGGAGAAGGTACTGTACAGTTTTATTAATATTTTGTAGGCTGTCAAAATATGGTTGACTAAGTTTATTTTCTATTGCTCTGTTGTTAGTAATATACTGAGGATAATATTCTATGGATTCAATCTCTTCAGCGATGGGTTCTAGACGAAAATAGTGGATAAAATCATGAGTGCTGGTCTCTATCCTCGCTTGTCCAAGTTTAACTGGGAGGATTTACGGATTGTCCTTCAGGTTTTGAATTTGAACTTGTTGGGCTGCTACTAAGTTACATCTGTAAAGCTGTTTTAGCGTTAATCTTTGGCTCATGTTTTTCTTTTTATATATCGACGTATCTTGTGTATCTATTGTTACAGGATTGATATTTTTCACAATGCGGGAAGGAAATCTTGGAAGAAGTTTGTTTCTTTTTACTGTTTTTCTAGTGTAAACTTTTGTGATGGGTTATTGGTGTTTGCCTTTTTTCATTTATTTTCTCAAAATTTTTCTATTTGGTTTCTTGTAGCTTTTTGTTTATTTCACTGTAGATTTCTTTTGTCTTTAATCTGTGGCTCTGTGTATAGGTATTTATTAGGGTTCTATTAATATTGACGTCAAATGGATCTTGAGTATCGATATTGCCATTGGGAATTTCGATTGGCTTTAGTTGATGAATGAATGGAGTTGTTATTTCCTAAAATATCATATAACATATGTTCTTTAATACTCAGAGTCTTCCTTTTTCTCTAATTATTCGTAGGTGTTCCAAAATTGTAGAGTAAAAATGTTTTAGCATTCCGTTCGATTGTGAATTATCTGGTGTTGTGTACTGAATCGAATTTTTGTGTGTATCGACGAATTCCTAAACAAAGCCGTTTTTGAATTCGGTTCCACTATCTGCGATTATCATGTGTGGCAGTCCATGGTGGGTTATAAAGAGGATAAAGGAATTAAGCACATTTATTGCGATGGATTCTTTTATGGGATATGCTTGGCCATATTTTGAGAATGCATCAATTATTATAAGAAATTTTTGTCCCTTAGCTTGGAATGTGTCCATATGAATGATTTCTAATGGTTTTGTTGGAGTTGGTGTTACCATAAATACTACGATGTAAAATCGAAATTGATGGGAAAATAATAAAACAGGAAGCAAGGTTTAGATATCTGGAAATAGATATAACTAGTTACGAAGATGTTGAAGAAGAAGTACGACAACAACGCTTAAAAGCAAGTTAAGTGGTGGAATCTCTTAATCACAAAATATGGAAGAACAAACACCTAACACAAGACACAAAAACAAGAATCTATAAAGCAGCAATTAGACCTATATTAACATACACGACGGAGACAAGACCTAACACATCTGAAACGAAACGACCACTAGAAACGTCAGAGATGAAAATACTTCGACGAATATTAGGGAAAAATTTGTTTGATAGGAATAGAAGCGAAAACATAAGAAGAGCATGCAATATAGAAGACAGAAATGGATGGGTGAGAAAACGTAAACAGGAGTGGAATGAACATATTAGTCGAATGGCAAAGGATATGATAGTACCAATAGCACGAGATAAATCACCAAATGGACGAAGAAGTATTGGCAGACCAAGAAAAAGTTGGCGATAATTTAAACAATTTAGGGGGCTAATGTTGAAAAAGAAACAGGCTTTAAAGCTTACATATAAGAAGGAAGAAGAAGAATCTCAAGAACTATCTAATACAATAATAAAATTTTAAATAGGCGTAAAGCTTCACAAAATGTTCAAAATGACCTCCCTAAAACATGACACAATATTCAACTCTTAGCCTCATTGGTTGTCGTATTCGTGGAAATATTCTTGGCGTATTTCTTATTTACTACTAGAGCTTTGAAGTGTCCATTTTTCAAAATCATGGATTTCGAAATATGTACCATCCCACACATTCAATATACGGCGTCTGCATCTCAATAATCATAAATATGATATCGGACTGTCATTTCTTAATGTGTTACTGTCAAAAAAATGGGTAGAATATCCATGTGGATATCCCGGTGAAGTATCCCGGTATACATCTGCTAATGTGTTTGTTATACATTTTTCTTCATTAAGTAGAATGAGAGCTACTTCTTTTAATTTTCTCTTTTTCATGTCTGTTTGTTAATGCATCGATGAATATCAATGCATCTTTTCATTGTATTATCCCATGTTTGCACATCTGTAATTATAATATTTAACCTAAATATGCCACAAAAAAATAATTTGAGAACCTTTCTAATATAATACATATAATAAATATTTTTTTTTATTACAGAAAGTTTGGTCTAATAGATTAAGAGAATTGCATTTTATCAATGCTCCCGTATACATAGATAGGATCATGGCTCTAGTTAAAGCGTTCTTCAGTAAAAAACTACAAGAAAGGGTAAGCAATTCAAATTATATTTTTCTTATACTTTAATTAAGTATTAGTTATTAATTAGTTACTAATAAGTCTAATTAATTTTAGGTGTACATACATTCAGATATGGAGGAACTATTTAAAATGGTCCCAAGGGAACTGCTGCCATCTGATTATGGCGGACAGGAACCTTCTTTAGATGAATTTCAAAGTAAGTGAAAGAAGAAACCTTGTTTAGATGAATTCCAAAGTTACCATACGCTAATATCAATATTTTGAGGTTTTATTGTAACAATTTTATTTCCTTATTAGGTGCTAAAAGGGTGACTGAACAATTATTGGGCTTGGAGATAGAGTAAGCAAATAAATTAAAACGTTTGCGAATGGCTACTCGTGTTTTGGTTGGTGAGCAAGGACAAGAATTTCTTTTTTGGAGATAACTGAAAGAACGAACTACGAACAAGAAATCAAAAAATACTTACATATATGTCCTGGGAAAATACTAAACACGAAGATTTCTAAACTATTTAAAATTAGGACGCCGTTTTAAAAAATTCTTCTGCTCCTTAGAATGAAAGCTATCTTTTCTTTCCTAACATTTGAATAAAAAACATTGTCACACAAACTTCAAACAATCAAAACCTGGCCTTTGGAAGACACTAAATAAATCGAGGCTGGACAAATCTTGGGAGAAATAAAATTAAATACCAAAACTGTACTTTAGGTTAGCCTGGATGATAACAATATGTGATTTTTCAAACTCAGCTGCCTATTTTCCACTTAAAACCATATCAGCTTTCTTAGCTCTCAGGATGCTGTTATCAAATCTCTTGTCACAGGATACTGCTTACAACAGAATGGTGATTAACTCACTTTACTGGCATATTAATAGGCAATATATTAAGTTCAAATCACCTTCTTCTCACCAAAACTCATGGACTAAGGGAAAATTTTGCTGGTTTTTAAAACTCTACTAAAAACTATGTTCACCCAGACCTTGAATTATTCTCCTCCACCGCCAATTCTCTCCTTGACTCCTTGTATCAAGTTCGTACTATTTTGTATCAGATTTTACTCGCAGCCAACCGGATCTCTCTTCTGCAATGCCTTGGATTCTGCTGGGTCTTCAAATTTATGTGGAATTTTATTTAAAATTAAAACGCAATTAAGGCGAGGTCAAATTCGACAATTACGCCGTTAATATTAGTTTCCAGATAATTCGGCAAAAACATTTTTAAATAAACAATTTCATGTCGTTGTCACGCATCAGCCAGGGGCGTATCAAATAATTTTTTTATATATTTAATATTCGATACTTGAAAAAAATTATGCTAAAATATTACAAAACTTAAAATACTTTCATAACAAAATTTGGTCTAGAACTAAAGAATAATAATCATACCCTCTTGTAAGTATTTTTTATGATAATTTAAAAACCAACTGCCAAACAGATTTTACGTCGACGATGTAACCAACAATGAGTTCGTTTACTTAATAAAAGCACAGTTTATTGCTTAAAAGAGTTTCAATTCTTTTCAAGCAATATATATATATATATATATATATATATATATATATATATATATATATATATATATATATATATATATATATATATATCCATATTCCTATCTTCGCAGTCGTTTGTTGTTAAATTTCTTTCACTCATAGACTTGTTTACGCCGTGTTGCCATTCTAATCTGGGTCTTCCTCTTTTCCGTCGACCTATCGGTTGCCATTCTATTACTTTTTTGGGGAGTCTTGATGCTGGCATCCGTTGAACATGCCCATACTACCTTAATTGTTTCATCTCTATATCTTGAGTTATATTTCCTTCTATTCCCATACGTTGTTTTATTACATCATTTCTGATTCGGTCTCTTCTGGAAATACCTAAAGATCTTCTCATTGCATCCATCTCTACTGCTTCTATTCGCTTTTTGTTCTTTTCACTAATTCTCCATGTTTCAGCGCCCTAAAGAAGAGTAGTTTTAATCATGGTCTCATATATATTAAATTTCCTTCCTTTCGTTATCTCTTTACTCCACAGTATACCATTGAGACATCCTAAGACTTTCTTTGCTTGAGTGATTCGTTTTTTTATTTCCCGTGTATCAGTTCCTGTATTGTCAAAGGCAACACCCAAGTAGTCATAGCTCTGACAGCTGGAAATATGTTGTCCGTTTTCGAGGTCTATGTTATCTGACTCGTTTCCAATACAAAGATATTTGGTTTTTGTTGTATTGACATTAATTCCCCGGTCGTTATATTCTTCTATCAGTTTTCTTAGCATGTACTGCTTGTCTTCCCTGTCGGTCGCTAGCACTACCTGGTCATCAGCAAACTGGAGTGTATATATACATTCATTGCTAAGCTCTATACCCATCCTATGTACCTTTCTTTTCCATCTTTCCAATGCCGCTGCAACATATATCTTGAATAAGGTTGGTGAGATACAGCATCCCTGTCGCAAGCCTTTTGTAACCAGGAATTCTTCCGTTAGATATTTTCCTGTTTTTATCTGTGCCTTTGAGTTTCTATATAGTTCTTGTACAGCATTTATCAATGTGTGGTTGATGTTAGATCTTTTCAACGTTGTTCACAGTTTTGTTAAGGGGATGTTGTCATATTATGCTTTTTGCAGGTCTACAAAAGTAATATGAGTTTCTAGATTCTTAGCCGATCTTTTTTCTATTATTTGTTTAAGACAAAATACGTTTTCGGTGCACGATCTTCCTGCATGGAACCCGCTTTGTTCTTCCTCTTCATTGTGCTTATATTCTTCCTCGATCATATTTCTCAAAATTCGTCCATACAGTCTGCTCAGGGTGCTGGTTACTGAGATGCCGCTATAATTATTACAATTCCTTTTGTCCCCCTTTTTGTGTATTGAGGACATGTATGCCGTTCTCCATTGTTCTGCTACTGGGTGTCCATTTATACACTGATTAATCACATAAGTTAATATTTCAAATAGTTTATGAGTTCCATTCTTAAGCATTTCAGCATAGATTGCCTCAGGTCCAGCGGATTTACCATTCTTTAGGGTCATTACAGCCTTCCTTACTGTTTCGATGTCTACCCTCGCTTCCTCTCCTTGTATATGTACTGACTGTGTTGGGGAGTTCGCTAGGTATTCTTGTCTTGTCTCTGTCAGCAAGCTTTCATAATGATCTTTCCATTGTCTTGGTTTTAAGGTGTGTATGTATGTATGATCCATACCTCTGTACATTGCTTCCCTCCGATGTATGTATTGATTTCTTGACATTTCTGATCCCATGTTTTATTCTTTTCTTGTTTTATCATTTTTCGTAGTTGTCTATCGGCTTCTTTGTAAGCTTCTTTTTTCTGTTTTACCATATATTCGATTTCTGCGTTCCACCATATTTTGTTACTAATTTTGTTTTGCTGTGTCACGAGTGTCTCCTTAGAGGCCTGGTGTAAACTAGCAATAATATTCTCGTAAATATCTGAAAATGTTTGTCTCTCTATTTCTCGTAGTTTTTCATCCAGTCGTCGTTGGTATAGCTGTTTAGTACTATCATTTATAAAACTATTGAAGTTGTACTTCGGAGTATCTACTGTCTGCAAGTCTTGCTTGTCTTCTAGGTTTTGGTCTCCGTGTATTATCTTAAGTGGGAACAAAATTTTCGCTCTTACTAAGTAGTGATCGGATCCACATGTTATTGCTCGGAGAACTCTTATATCATTCCACTGCAATACAGATTTTTGTTTACTAATAATGTAATCGATGACTGATTTTAGATTGCGTGTTTGTTGAATCCTTGTGTTGTTGAATGTATGTCCTTATGTTTGTAGAATCCATTGCTAATTTTTAACTCATAGCTCTCCCATAAGTGTATAAGTCTACCGCCATTATCATTAGTTGCCATTTCTCCAAAAGGTCCTACTACTCTACTGTTTTCCTGATATCCCGTTCTACTATTGAAGTCCCCAAGCATAATTATTTCTCTGTTTTTTCCTATGTTGTTATAAGTATATCCTCGATTTTTTGAAAGAAATCGTCTTTCACGTTGATTGTTGCATCATCAGAGGGGGCATAAGTGGCTATCATGGTAATCTTGTGCCCATATATGTCTATATTTACTCTTAGGATATTCTCATCAATTGTTTCCCAGTCTGTGATATTATTCTTAAGTTTTTTCTTTATTAGTATTGATACTCTCCTAGCGGCTCTTTTATCTTTCGGGACTCCAGTAAATATATGTATATAATTTCCTACCATATCAGTGCCAGTTCCTTTTTTTGTTTCAGTTAGTGCTATAATATCCATTTTCATTTGTTCTAGATCAGGCACAATGATATCAATCTTTTGTTTTATCCCCTGTATATTCCATGTACCAATATTCATAATCCGTTTTCTTAGCTTTGGTCGTTTCCTTGAAAACCCATCTAAAGTTCCGAGGCTTTGTTTAGGATTTTTGGTATGTTAAAATTTTGACGAGTATTGGCGAACCAGTCCAATGCCACAACCCCCAACCTTTAGGACCGGGTAATTTGTGATCAAGGTTTTCTTCCTCTAGCCTTTGACGATCCAACGACTATAACTACAACGTAGCAGCTTGATTCTATACAAACCCTAAAATCAAAGGTTGCCACTTCCGCCCTCCATGCCGTAGTGAAGATATTCTTCCCCGCCACGAATGCCGTTGTGGACTTCATCCGTAACCCTGGACAAGGGACTCTAAACAGGTACTAGTTTCTCGGGCCAGGAAACACCTGGAATCTGCGGAAGGCAGGGATTGATTCATTTTCCCTGATAGGACTATCCAATGGACTAACCAATGGAGATCCTACCCGTTACCTACTTTTTCAAGCAATATACTGTGCTAAAAGAATGTTCACAAATAACCAACTTATTCCAATGAAACCAAAAACCATGTTGCCACTTCTAACATGGGGTTATCTTAGCCGTTGAAGGGTTAATATTTGTTTTGATTATTTTCATCTTAAATTTTGATATTAATAATATGTCACTTGTAAACTGTTTGTAAATTGACGATAAATAAGCTTAATTAAATGTTAAAAATTAACAAACAATTACATCAGAGAACTATCAAACTCTATTTTTTTTTGCTTATCTCCTCTGTCGGTCTTTGAACATGAAGAGACCAAATTAGATAAGTAACGTTTAACACCAAACCATGGTTAAATTCAACTGGATAACTGGATAACTGGAGTTAGATTGTGTCCAGTAGTGTTCTTGTCGACAGAGGATACCACGGTAGAGACTGCAGGCGTTTGATCCGATAGTATCTGGTGTTGCTGAATGATAAATGTAGGAGGAGACGAAAGTGAGTTGTAATCCTTTAATAATACTCTAAGAAACCTCTACCAAACGCAATATATTAAATTCTTTATGAATACCTTTATGGGAACAAACGGTGAATACAGAGAGTTATCGAAAGAAATGAGAAAACAGTTCCACATCGACAAAGCTGATTAGATCTCTCAAATATGCAGAGAGATAGAAGAACATGGCTGTCGAAATGAACCGAGGGATTTATTTCAGAAGATCAAACTCCTTACCAGAAAATTTAAATCTCAAACGTGGTCTGTCATAGATAAGGAAGGTAATTTAAAGACCGATACTGACGAAATATTGGAAACAGTGCGAAACTGCTGTGGCGAGCTATATAAAAATAACGAGGTACCAGCAGAAAATCAATGACCCTCTGACTATCTTAGAGAACCTACTGTCTTACTCGCTGAAGTCAATGATGCAATTAAATCGCTAAAGACAAATAAATCCCCATGCATTGATTCAATACTAGGTGAAATACTATAGTTATTAGATAACAAAGGATTACATATCATTTATTCTATCTGTGTCATTGTTTGGAATTCAGGAAAATGGCCATCTGATTGGTGTACCTTAATTTATATTCCGCTACACAAAAAAGGAACTACTGCCAGATATGAAAACTACCACACACTGTCACTAATAACACATGCTAGTTAAATGTTGTTGCATATCATCAAAAACAGATTAAAAATCTATCTACATTACCAAATACCTCAGGAACAAGCTGAGTTTGTAAAGGGTAAAGGTACACAGGAACAAATCCTGAACCTGAGACAACTCATTAAAAAATCTAAAATATTTCAAGTATCTGTGATTATAAGCTTCCTTGACTATCAAAAGGCATTTGATTGTGTAAGCTGGATAAATCTGTGGTCCATTTTAATAGAAATGGACACAACAATGCACCTGGTGACACACACTGACAAAAGTTGGTCTGGAAATCAATAAATCTAAGACAAAAATAATGATTGTCGACAGATTCTACACTATTTCACTGACTAATATGTCAGTTGACAGTCAGTCAGTTTCTATTCTAAACCAACTCAAGATTAAAAAAAGGCTGTCCACAATATGTCTGCCATGTATTCTGCAATTTTTAGATCACGTGGTACGCAGAGGTGACGATAGTTTGGAGGAATGAATTGTTTCTAGAAACGTTCCGGGGAGGAGATCAAGAGGACGATCACCAACTAGATGGTCTGACCAAATTAAGAATTCTCAGAGCAGCTGAAGATAGAGACCAATGGAGAAAAGTTGTTAGGAATTTTGTAAGAAATCACGATTCTTACTAATGGGGCAACAACAAGAGAGAGAGAGAGAGAGACCTTTATGGAAGTCTTAATGAAAATCTCTAGAAAACCTTTATGAAAACCGATATGAGAACTTTTATGGAAATATTTGTGAAAACAACTGCTAGTATTTGCAGAAAATTCTTATATTATGTTTTAAGGAAAACTTGAAAACTCAACGTTTCCATTTTATAATTTGAAAATTGTTCTAAAAATACAGATTAATCATCATCATTTTGGCTTTACAACCCTGCGTGGGTCATAGTCTCCTCAAGAATTTCTTTCCAGTCGTCCCTATCCATCGCCTTCCTCCGTCAAGCACGTATTCCCCTGTTTCTTATGTTTTCATCGATGTTATCAAGGAACCTTGTTTTGGGTCTTCCTTTTCTTCTCTGACCAATGGGTCTATCAAGGAGAGTTTTCCTAGCTGGTTCCATCCTTATTACATATCCTATCCGCCTCAGACGTCATATCTTAAAATGTTTTACGATATGTGCTTCCTGATATATTCTATATACATACGTACAAATTAGATATAACACAAAAATATAATTGTAGACTAATGTAAAAAATTAATTGGCTTCCACATCTATATTTTGTTACGGTATATCATTTATTATTCTAAGTATATAAAAAGAAATAAACTGCCAATAAAAGGCAAACCAACTTTTTTGGAGAATATTTTTTATTAAAAACAAATACTTTGATTTTAGGAGTATGGTCACAAAAGTTTGAAGAAAATAAAGAAAGATTTAATACATTAGACACACTCAAAGTAAACGAAAGCCTTCGGCCAGAAAAATTGGAAAATAGCGAAATTTTAGGATATCACGGCAATTTTAAAAAGATCGAAGTTGACTAAGATCGTGAAGCACCTTGTAAAAATACATTGCATGTATCTAACTTTTAATAAAGTAATTTGATTATAATAGACCACTTAATTTACCTTAACATATTTTAATGATATTACATTGTTTAATTAACCATAATAATACAAACTGCGTTATATTTTTAAATAAGTAATATGTAAATATTCTGTTCCTTATATACATCAATCTTTTTTGTAAAAAAACTTAGTGGAATAATAATGAAGTTCTTTGAATCAATAACCACACCAGTATTTATCTACGAAAGTGAAAATTGAAGATTAATAAAGAGTCTAAGTGCTGAAAATTACACTTGCAAAAAATTTGCAATCTCAGTTTCGTAGAGGTGGAGCACCAGGTAAAAGACCAAGAGCCAGGAGTCCCTTTGAAGGTCTTGTGCTTCAGAAAGAGTTCTCTTCAAGCTACAAGTACTTTACCACCTTTACCCAATGCTATTATATGGACTTGTAGCGCGGTTACTATCGTCATTTTTGTCGTTTGGAATTGTTTTAAGAAACATTAAAAGGCAAATCGCTTTATTTTGCGGTTGAGCCACTTGCTATTTAAGGTAGCGCTTTTTTTTCCATTATTCCTTATTTGTGTATGTTCTTATGTGTTTTGTGTATGCACGTTTGTCCAGGCTGTAAGGTGCCAAGCTCAAAGCTAGGCTTTCTTTAAGTTGATTCCCCCTTGAATCTTTTCTGCAAAAAATTTTGTAACTTTTTGGTATTTTTGTTCACCAATAACTCCTACCTAAGTACTGTCAAAATTGAACGATTCGAACGAACTGGTAATATTTAAAAGAAAAGTTCTTCGACGTTTATGTATATCACGGTGTTGTAACGATATCTTCGCCAACCAGCATCATCGTTTGCTAACAACCAGGTCTCCATATGCCTGCACTTCTGCCAACAAATGAGCACTACCATCGATGTGCGCTGGAAATGGAAAACCGAGTATAAAATTCTGTGCAGAGCGACGAGATCTAAGTTCGATCCGGAGTATTGATCTGTCAAGAATTTCTACCCCGGTCTCTGAGTAGTGATGAGAGCTCACTGTCCATCTCGTTGCATCGGTTGAACGTTGATCAAAAGCTTCTATTATCCTTCTGTACCGCACCTCACCTTGACCAAGTTTTGATCGATCACTACCCGATCTTTGGGTATTCACTAAAGACATTCCTTCACACTATGAATTCATCAGTTAATTATATTTTGTTTGGTATTTTATTAGAATGTATTTTTATTTACAGTAAACTTGCGTTTTACTAAGTCTGATGTCTAATAGACTTACCCATTACAAATTGGCGCCCGAGCATAAGTAAAATGCCGCTTTATTTAGCAACAACACACACGCATTAACCCTTATCCGGGCAAGGTAGGTCCAAAGGGCCCGAGACGAGACTTCTTTTATCATAAACTGATAAAACAATTTTTATTGAATTTTATGCGTCACTGAATTTATTTAGAAGTATGTTTTCTTCAACATAGTCATGAGCTATTCAAAATATTCATTATTATTTTTGAAATTATTGCGTCGAAAAATTTTATCAAGTAAAGGGACAACACGAGCACGTTGGACCCTATTTGTATTTATACCTTAAGTCTAAATCTTTGCTATAGAACATAATCTGGCAGTGAGGTAATGTTTTGTGGATTATGATTCCGGAAATCCAATAATAAACTCTAAACGTGCAACAAACAATGTAAACTTCTCTTTGATGTGAACATCAAAGAGATGGTTACAATAGATGTTATATTTATTCTAAATGAGTATTTTAAAACTTCTAATCATTGTTGGAATGCAATAATATTGTTAGGTAGGGACCTATACATATTTTAAAATAAATAAAGCATCTGCTATCAGTCGTTTGATATTGATGTTAGTGTAGATAACAGAATCTACTGAAGGAGGTGGCATTGCAAGTGAGTCTAAAATTAAAGATCATCTTTTGGAAGCAAGTGAAGAGGATAATCAGCAAGTAGTATTGAATGATAATGAAGAAGAATGTGTAGCTACAAGTTCCCAGATTTCAGAGAGTAATTTTGAAACTAAGTATGGAATTAACTGAAAGAGTCAACCACAACCGACAGGGCGTATGCAATCCTGCGACATAATAAAAAGCAAAGTGCACAAAGTAATGTTAGCCCTTCGTCAAAGTGTAGATGATCCTGTTGATTCCATTTGTTT
Source organism: Diabrotica undecimpunctata (assembly GCF_040954645.1). Lineage (NCBI taxonomy): Eukaryota > Metazoa > Arthropoda > Insecta > Coleoptera > Chrysomelidae > Diabrotica > Diabrotica undecimpunctata. Next base: position 97,653,963 of record NC_092809.1, read on the forward strand.
CTTTGTGGACGGATTTGTAGTGAAGTGTACAAATAAAGAAGCTGAAAAATCCTGGGGATAGAGAACTGAAAATATTGCGACTCTACAGAGCTATATGCCTTTAGTGAACTACTGCTAACTGCAGGGCACCTATGCTAACCCAATGAAGATATATTTTTGAGTAAGTTTTATGGACCTACTATATTTAAAGCTACCATGGGGTTAAAAAGATTCAAAGATATGTTAAGATTTGTTCGATTTGACGATAAGGACATCAAGTCTGAACGAAGAAGGAACGACAAATTAGCAGTAATACGGGATGTGAGAAATCAAGTCAACGGAAACCTTTTTGAAAAAATCTATTTACCAGAAAAACCATAACGGTAAATAAGCAACTTGTTTCGTATCGAGGTAGATGTCCTTTGAAGCAGTATATGTCTTCAAAGCCAGAGTAGTATGGCATAAAAATATGGTAGGTCTGTGACTCGGAAACGTATTACCCTTTAGGTGGAATACCATATACAGGGAAAAACGGAAATACAGTAGCCAAAGTCGTGCATTTCAAGTTGTAAAGCAACTCGTTGAGCCTTATTATAATTCCAAGAGGAACATGACTTGCTATAACTATTTCACTGATCTTGCTCTTGCACATGAATTACTGGTAAATTCACTAACTCTTATGGAGACAATGAAAAACAAAATAAGAGAATTGTTATTCGGGAATTTCTGCCAAACAAGAACCGTTTAGAGAAATCTTCAATTTTCGGATTCACTCCGAAAGCCATCTCCTGTTTCTCATATTCCGAAAAAACAAAGAAGACTCGTGGTCCTGTCTACCATGTACTACAATGCTTACTTTGCTACTGTCGATACGCTAGACCAAATGGTTTATATGTGCAAAACACGAACTAACCGTTGGCCTTTTACGAATATTTTAGACGTGGCAGTGGTAGCCTCATTTATTACTTGGACCAATTTACATCCAAAATGGAACGAAAACAAAAATGAAAAGCGAAGATTGTTTCTTACAATGACAGCAGAATAACTAGTATTGCCTCAAATTTTGAGAAGAAAATCAAGGGGACTACAATGGAAAACAAAACAGTGTATTGAAAAATGCTTACAGGTAGTTGAACCACACTTTTAAAGAGTCAGTATCTTTTGTTATTTCTGATGTGTTCTTTCCATTTTAGCCTGACATCTAGATTCATGCCCAGATATTTTGCTGACACCCAACGTGTTACGCAAATAAAAATTGTTACAGCTTTACGTAATTAAATGAACTATCATCTTTCATCGGTGTGCTTTAAAATATATACGAAAATAATAGAGAAGAGACTGAGACAAGAAGTAGAAATGGTATTGGGAGAAGAACAAATGGAATTTAGACCGGGAAGACAGACAAATGACAACATATAATATATCATTAGAAACCTAATAGAAAGAAGCATAGATACGGGGAAAAAACTAGTATTAGCATTCATAGACCTAAGAGCAGCATTTGACACGATAGAAAGACATATTATAGGGAAATGCTTGAGGAAAATTAACGTACCTAATGCATTGATAAAAATTATAGAAAGTACTTACAAAGAGGTAAAAGGAAGGGTACAAATAACAGGGGAAAGATCGGAAGCATTTAATTGGAAGAGAGGTATTAAACAAGGAGATAGTCTCAGCCGTTTGCTATTCATAATAGTAATGAACGAATTGATAAGAAACACTAGAGTCAGAACTAATCAACTACAGACAATAATAGGTTACCGTAGATTACAACCGGTAACAATAGAGTCCTTAATGTATGCAGACGACATAGTACTAATAGCAGATTCCGAGAATAAAATGCAGAAACTAATGGATATATGGGTAGAACAAATAGAAGAACTTAAAATGGAGATAAACGAGGAAAAAAGTAAGATAATGATAATCAGCGGCAAAGAAGATAAGGAAGATAATCAAATAAATATAAAATGTAAAAACTCAGAATTGGAAATAGTAACAACTTACGAATACCTGGGAAGTATAATAACTAATGATGGAAAAATAGACTGGGAAATAACATATAGAGCAAAGAAATCAAACAAGTTATATAATGCGTTAGCCCCAATAATGGGAAAAAGAGAACTTGCACGAGAAACAAGAATAAAAATATATAACACAATAGTGATACCGACTGTGCTCTATGCAAGTGAAAACTGGACAATTCTGGAAAAACATAAGAGCAGGATAAACGCAATGGAGATGAGACATCTAAGAAGGATAGTTGGAAAGACAAAATGGGATAGATTAAGCAACGAGACTATTAGGAGAATGGCCAACCAGGAACCGATAATGAACAAAATAGCAAAGAGACAAATGAACTGGTATGGGCATCTGATGAGGATGCAATCCAATAGAATAACAAGAAAAATTCATGAAGCAAAAAACATTGGAAAAAGAAAAAGAGGCAGACCAAGAAAAAAATGGATACAGCAAGTAGTAGAGGCGGGAAAACTTAAACAAAAATCACTCGAGGAATTGAAAATAATGGCAGGAAACAGAAAAGAACGGAAGAGGTAGGTAAACGGAAATTAAAATAGCTAGCCCAAATCCGACACCCTGTTAGGGTAAAAGGAAGGGGAGAAAGAAAGAAAGAAATCATCTTTCATCTGATAAAGTCACCTCGGGAAGGCACTCCAAAAACATTGACAATATAATTTAAAATAAAAACATCAAAATAAATATATTTTCAACTGAAATTGTCGTTAATTGTAATTAAAGATACCAAATAAAGTCTAATAAAAAATTGTCAATCTTTGGTAAATGATTTATAATACCCCGTATATTTTAAAATAATACTTCTAATTGCATATGATTTTTACGAAAAATACCTATTTATGAAAATCTGAAATTAAATGTCTATAATTTGACATGATATCAAAGTCTAAGGTCACGAAAAATGCATTTTAAATGCCTTTTGAAATATCGTTTAATGGCATAGTCAGTTTATCATTATTTGTAACAGAATAGTATGTAATTTGTAGACTATGGATACAATAGGTCTACTTATAACCGAACGTGAGAAAGTGCGCAAAAAAATTGAAAAATCAATGTCAGATATAGAACAAGATATTCAAATTATTAAAAAATGGCTAGGTACTCAAAAACATCTTCCCGAAATATCAGGTAATCTCTAGTATGTATGTATAATATTAATATACTATTAAAATGAATATACCTACTGTTTTCTACTACAAAAAGTGTGTTTAGTTACTTTCGCACGTTATCTACTTAAAATCATTTTTGTATGTATGAACAGCGTTAACAGGCCTTTTAGGTCCATTGCTGGATGGATAATTTCTATCGTTTTCTTTTCTTAGCTATCAGCTTCCAATCTCTGATTCCCATCTCTCTGACGTCTTCCATCACTACATCTCTCCATTTCTTTCTTGGTCTTCCTCTCTTTTTTTTGCCCTCAGGTACTCTCCAAGCAATATTCTTAACTAGTTTATTACCTTGCATTCTTTCTAGATGACCGAGCCATTCTAGTCTACGTTTTTTCACCACGGTTGTTATTGTAGAGTTAGCATACAAATGGTAAACTTCTGCATTAGTTCGTCTTCTCCATTCTCCCTCTACTACTTTTTCACCAAACATTCTGCGAAGTATATTTCTTTCCCATGCTTTCAATGTGTTCTGTATGATTTTGTTCATAGTCCATGTCTCGGCAGCATATAGCATTGTGGGTATAATTATAGTTTTGTATACTCATATTTTTGTATTACCTACGAGATAATATATCTTTGGCCTTCATTATTTTGCTCATGGCTCCAGTACACCTGTTGCTCTTGGTCAGTCTCAGGTTGATTTCAGTTTCTTCCTTACATGTAATAATAATAATATGTAAGTACATATATTCATCCACCTTCTCGAATTCTACAACTGATCCATCCTCCACCTCCAATTTAAAGGATCCCCTGGTGTTTATTCCTTTTTTGCTCGAGATCTCAGTCTTTTGGCTATATTTGATAGTTCTTTTCCATTTCTTGCAATGAGAACTACATCATCAGCGTATGCTAAGCATTGGTGCTCCTTATCTAATATAGTTCTGGACCTATTTATCCCACTAACCCTTAAAATTTTTTCTAGAACTATATTGAATAGCAATGTAGACAACGGGTCTCCTTGGCGAACACCTTTTTTTACTTCGAATTCTTCTGAGACTGTACCGTTGTATCTCACAGCACAAATGGTTTGTCTAATTGTCATTTTTACCAATCTTATTATTTTTTCTGGCACCTGGAACTATTTTAGCGTTTGTATTAATTTGTTTCTGTCTATTTTATCGTAGGCGGCTTTGTAATCAATGAAAAGTACTTGTGCTGAAATGTTGTATTCATAGCAGTTGATCAGGATTTGTTTTAGCATAAAAATTTGATCGGTTGTTAATCTATGTTTCCGAAATCGTCCCTGCTATTCTCGTAGATTCTTCTCCATATATATTTCAAATCGTTTTTTAATTAGTATGGCGAGTACTTTATATATTACCTCTAATAAGGATACTCCTCTATAGTTTGCACATTTAGTTCTATCTCCCTTTTTGTGTATAGAAATTATAATCGACTTATTCCATTCTTGAGGCATTTCTTCGGGGTCCCATACTTCTAGTATTAGCTCACCAAGTTGGTTTATTAAGGCCTCTCCTCCATATTTTATGTTCTCTGCCACAATGCCGCTCTCACCGGGGCTCTTTTGATTTTTCATATCTTTTATTTATTATTTCTTCAATTTCTTCTCTTGTGGGCTTTGGTATTTCTTCTATTACTATTTGAAGTTTAGGAACATTATAATTTTCTTCAGTAGTCACTCCGTCATTTGGTATCTCTTAGAAATATTCTTTCCACCTTTCACATATTTGGTCTTCGTCCACTATCAGGTTTCCTTACTTATCTTTACATTCATCGTTCTTCCCTGGTACCCAGTTTTATTATATTTTACCTCTTTGTAAAAATTTTTTAATTCATTTTTCTTGTAATTTTCTTCAATGCGGTTTATTTTATCATCCATATACTTTTGTTTCCGCTCCCTTAGGATTCTCTTTACTTTTTTTCGTTGTTCGGTATACCTTTCTAGGTCGTCTTGTTTTTGCGATCGTAAACTTTTTAATCTCAAATCTAATCTTTGTTTTAACTTTGTTCTACATTCGTCATCAAACCAGTGGTTTTTTCTAAATTTTTTTATTCTTGGTATGTTCTTCGACGTTGCTTCCTTTATAGTGTTTGTCATTTTCAAGAAACTTTTGTTGTATGTTAGTCACAACAGTACTATCTTGTTTGGAGTAGGTTTTTTGTATATCCTTTTGATAAACTTGCGCTACCTCAAATTTTAGCAGTTTTTCAAAATTAAATTTACGTTGCACTTTCTTTTTCCGTTTATGCTTTTTAATTATTGCTTGTTTCATATTAATTTTAACCAAAAAATGATCTGAGTCTACGTCAGCCCCTCTGCACGTTTTCACATTTGTTATTAAATTGGCGAACTTCTCTTGTATTAAAATGTGGTCTAGTTGATTAGTTTCATTCGATCCCGGAATTTTCCACGTTTCTTTATATATATTTTTTCTCCTGAAATACGTACTCGTTATTTTCATTCTGTTTTCAATTGCGAATGTAATCAACCTTTGTCGCTTATCATTTGTATTCAAATGTTTACTTTAACACCCTGTTATGTTTTTATATATTATCATCTCTTCCGACCTTTTTTTTGGCGTCGCCTATAATAATTTTAATATCTTGTCTGGGCATTTCTTCAGACAATGACTCTAATTTTTCATAAAATTCATCTTTCACTTCTTCTTCTTTTTCTTCTGTTGGGGCATGTATATTTATCAAAATTCCTACTGTCGCCTCCACTTGTATAAAACGTGTATGGGCTAATATTTTCGATGTTGTTTCCAGTTAAATGTGTTTCCTGTATTGCTATGATGTGTATTTTATATTTTTTAAGTTCTTCTATTAGGTAAATTAATGCTCCCTACTCGTATACTCCTCGTACATTCCATGTCGCAATATTTAGGTACATATTCTTATTTTTTATTTTGCTATTTATGTTCAAACTCATTTTCCTGTTCATCGCTAGGGTCCGTTGGCATAATAGGCCATCTTTTTCTTTTTCCACTACTATATGCCGTTTTTGGGTCCATATTTCTAGAATTTTCTCGTTTGAAAGTACCATTTCCGGTCCATACCCATTTTATGCCATCCACAGTTAGTTTTTTGTACCCTATTTTCACATTTTTTCCTTCAGCTATTAATTTTTTGCCCTTATTTACGATTTTTTGCCTTATGTGTCCTTCTTTTTCGGTCAGGTCATTGTTGATGAAGATTTTTTCTCCGGTAAGAAATCTAAGTTTGCTTTTTTCTTTCATTACCTTAATTTTCCATAATCCTTCATTTGTACCATATGACATATATTGTTTTTTTAGCTTCATTGAAGATTCTATTCGACATCCTCTTTTAGGTGCTTTTGTATAAAATATTTTACGGTATTTTTTAAGAGTGTTTCATCTGTTGCGTTTATTGATAGACCCGTAATTACTATGTTATTTCTTTTCATTTGTTTTTCAATCCTTTCTACTTTAAACTTTTATAAAATAAAGGCAGATATCGAGTACAGTTTTATTAATTAAATCTTGCCCAAGTACTTTCGCTCCCTAGAGCATCTTCAGGGGCATTTCGTCAATTTTGGGCTATCCAAAAATTGCAGAATGTCATAAACATATAATTAAACATACAGTTAAACATAACACTACACCAAACAAGTTTAAATAGTTTAAAATTATTTAAAAAGTCGAAGCTACATTCTGTCGGCAACAGGAAAGAGAACCTTACTTACTTTTATCACTTCAAACACTAGTTTTTACCGAAAGTGAGTTTTTTTTACAGAAATTTCTCACTGCTGTATTACGAAGTCTTTTTAAATTCACATATGTAAACAAACCGTAAATTATTTTTCGCTACTAATCGCGATATTTGGGATTTTAGTAGAAGAAAAATAAATTTACTTTTATCTGCTTAGTACTTACATCCAAAATCATTTTTAGTACAGTAAAATAAGCAAAAATATAAGGAAAATAAAGCATCCAGATATCTGAAATTATTTTTAGTTATTATAGGCCTATAGAAATAAAAATTATACATGTTTTGCAGAGATTTCGGCGTTCATGTTTTTAATTTTTTTACTTTTGAAAAGCTTAATATTTGAGGTAAAATTACAAAACTTTATCTCTTATAATATAAAAACGAAGCTTTAAAATGGCGATTGCAAAAAGTTGTAACATTAATTTGTTGATTCTTCTTCTTCTTCTTCTTCCTTCTTGTATGTAGGCTATAAAGTCTGTTACTTCTCTAATATTAGCCTCCTAAATTGTTTAAATTATCGCAGCATCTTTTTCTTGGTTTGCCAAAACTTCTTCGTCCATTTGGTGACATATCTCGTGCTATTCGTACTATCCTATCCTCTGCCATTCTACCAATGTGTTCGTTCCACTCCTATTTCCGTTTTGTCACCCATCCATTTATGCCTTGTATATTGCATGCTCTTTTTATGTTTTCGCTTCTCTCCCTATCCAACAGACTTTTCGCTGATATTCGTCGCAGTATTTTCATCTCTGTTGTTTGTAGTGGTCGTCTCGTTTTAGATGTGCCAGGTCTTGTCTCCTCCGTGTATGTTAATATAGGTCTAATTGCTGCTTTATAGATTCTCGTTTTTGTATCTTGTCTTAGGTGTTTGTTCTTCCAGATTGTGTCATTAAGAGATCCCGCCGCTTTACTTGCTTTTAAGCTTTCTTGTCGTACTTGTTCTTCAACATATCCGTAACTAGTTATATCTATTCCCATATATCTAAACCTTGCTTCCTGCTTTATTATTTTCACATCAATTTCCATTTGACATCGTAGTGGGTATTTAGATGTTGTTATACATTTGTTTTTTTCTGCTGATATTATCATATTGTATTTCTTGGGTGTTGTATTGAAGGTGTGTGTTAATCTTTGGAGCTCGTCTTCTGTCTCGGCAATTAATGCGGCGTCGTCTGCATAGCATAATATTTGGATTTCCCTTTACGTGCTGTTTGTATTATTTCGTCCATTATTATATTAAAGAAAAGTGGGCTAATCGAGTCACCCTCTCTGACTCTGCTAAAACTTGTTGACTCCTTGTTGGTTATAAAACTACAAAATAAGGCAAAATCGTTAATTATTTCTATGTAGGGCGGTACAATAGAAGCAATGTCCAAAATGTAACTTTTAAAGGACATACTTTTAAAGTTTATTAATTTTTTTTTCGTGCGTGTTTTCTACCGGTCCAAGTTATATTGTATAGATTGATAATAAAACAGGTGAGTCAAGAAATAAATATTTATTAAAAACCATTTAGAAGTAAAACATAATAAAAATTTGAAATTTTTAGGTACTAAGATATAGTTGAAATCAATACATAATTATAAAAGTAAAACACAAATGCACACTTTTGTGCATTAAAGTTCATCTGTTTCATCTTGAAGATTAGGGATGTCAATATATTATTATAAAATTGGTGGAAAATAGCCGATATCAAATTAATAATTGAAATTAATTTTTTTTTCTCTGTAGATATACATAGTTGTGAATCATATCTGTGAGATACAGAGAGAGTTGAAAATTTTCCACGACGTCTAAAGTTGATCACATTAAAATTATCATCAGTCAGGTTTTTCTTATTTTTGATTTTTCTTGGCTCGTTAACATCATATTGCAACCACTTCACATCATTTGTCACTTGAATACCAAACCATTTTCATTCTTTTTCTTCTAAACTAGCTGGTCATTGAAGAGTTTGGAAAAGTTTTCTTGCTTCATTTCACACACCTCAAATTTGTTCTTTTTCCCCGTGGATCGAATACCAATATACCAGTCATGTGGATGGTATATTGGAATTTCACTTTTTTCCTTTTGTTTTTCTATTAGGACGTGGTCTATGTAACTTTCCATATGTGTGTGCCCAGGAATTAAGAACTTATGGTTTATAATCTGTACAGTGGTGAATTCCTCTTTTCAAAAACATCGCCGACACATGAGAATTTTTGTTCTCACCTTTTACTGCCTTTTATAAAACACAACGAAAGATCTAAGAAAGGTGTAAGTAAACATTGCTGTAGGTAAAACGTGTAACATGCCTTTTTGACACTTGTTTTTAATTCTTCTGTTTTGGATTTTTTCATGCTATATACCTTATCTGCATTGGAGTGATGCTCTTCGCGTTGAATTGTAAGGGCAGCTTTGTCAGGATCACCAACTGCCGTCTTTATTTTCATGTTCAATAAATCATATGTACAGCATGTATCCTGTTTAGGTTATTTAATTAATAAATTTAGTGATCGGAAAGTTTTCTCATAAATTTTTCGACTGGATTTTCCTTGTCTTGGTAGTATAGGTCGTACATAATTCGTAGGTTAAAATGAAATTGCAAGTATTTCTGGTCGTTAGTACGTTTAGATTCGTACGATGGGAATGGAAGTATATGATTTTTAACACCTTCCATATCTTTTGGCGTCTTTGTATATGGTGGTGGGTTGTGTCCTTGTAGCATTTGCATTTTTCTTGATATATATTTTGAAATTCCCTCGTACTTATATCTATTAAATTGAAATCGGCAAGATAATTGTTCACTTTCGCTGAGGCACTTTCAAGAGCAGTGGGCCTCAGCGTTATGTCCAAAATTCTACGTCGAATTTGAAAGTTTTCTGTTTTGTTCCTTTTCATGGAAAATGTGTAGCAGTTTAATCACTTTAATGATTCAGTTGCAGTTTAAGTGAGGTTAGGAAGAATAGTTATTTCCATCCTCGTTTTGTTTCTCCCTGGTTGTCATCCTAGGCTTTCTGGCAGTTTGGAGATGAATTTGTCCATGTTCAGAAATTTTTCATCCAGTTCTACCCCCAGAAAATTTAATAGATCCAGTTCCCCATCCCATACATTATGCAGAGTGAAATTTAGTGCAATTTAAGGTAACTTTTTGTGTTAAATTTTAACGTCAAGATAGACATTTTTTGAAAATAATAATTGCTTTCGTTATTTAAAAAGATAATTTTATATTTGCAACTGTTTATAGCCCAGTAACATTTGTAAGTTTTGTAGCAACAGAGTTTGTAAACAACCATTTTTGCATTTCCAATAATTATTACAACTAGTTGTTGTAATAGTTATAATTTGGTACCTCGAAGCGGCGTCCATTTTAAATTGCTAGAGGTCCTTCTTGTTGTTTTGTTTGCCTATTTGATCCAAGAGACTTATGTAAGTACCCCTTTGTTTCATTATTGTAGTTGCCCCAATCCAACCCCATTGCCATTCACTTATCCACGACCCAGCTCTTCAAACAAACCCTGAGTGCCGTTCGCACAGTTTCGTTTATTTTGCTTGCCCTATCTCTGCCCCAGTAGTTTCTGTCCGCAGTTTTCAAACCCCCTATAATTATACCCTATGGGGTAGGCAAAATATTTCGTTACATCCTCTTGCGTCAGAGCTTGGAATGCCTGATATACTTGACTTTTTTTGTTTATAACAGTTATTAATCTTGGTTTCTCATCTAGAGTTGCACAAAAACATGCTTTGCATACAGAAATTCTGCTTCCACTTATTTCAAAAAAATATTGATGTGTCACTTCACGTTTTTTGGGATTATCCAAATTTCTCGAACGAATAGTTTTTTTTTGTGCACTATTGATGAATGCCGCAATACTTATTTCGGCATTCCTTCAACTCTAACATTTTCCTTGCTTTTACTTTTTCGTCTTTGACAGTTACAAATTCTTTACCGCTATGAAGACATTTTTTTCTATTTTTTCGCATTTTTCTAGCAAATGATTTGATAATTCTTCCTGCGTTGGAATGGATTAATGGAATTCTATCAGCATGAATATCACTGTTTATTTGACTTGAGCTCTGGATGCAGTTATCCACTTCCATAAATGGCCTTTCTAATATACTGGGAGAACAGTGGCTATCTTCTACAGACGAATAAGTCTTAGCTGTTGGTATATTGTGTGATTCTTCACTATCAGAATCTTCGTCAGGAACATACCTGGTATGAATGTCCATTAATTCGGGATCAACAGAGGGAGCTGGTGAAGAATGTATTGAATCCGATTTCTGATTTTGTAATGTATCAGGTAAATACCTCGATTGACTCGTCTGCCTCAACACCATGTCTATCAACTTTTTACTTCTGCTTCCCATAACTGCACTTGTTTACTTACACACTGTTAATAGAGAACTGCGTAATGTTGTTGCCAATTCACAAACTTTCTAAGTTATTAAAAAAAATCCATTCTCAGCACATTGCCAGTGGCGTTTAACTATTATTAGTTAGTAGTACAGTAGGGGCAAATACACACAAATTAGAAATGTTTGGAAAGGTAATTTAAAAACTCCGCCCATTGTGACGTCTGAGCTAAGATAGTCAATTGTCAATATTTTTTATATTTTGTTTTTCACGCTATCACTGTGACTATAATTTTGGTATTTTGGTTTTGTTTCTTAATATGGTTTATTGCTCCCAATATCTGGTCCATATTTTTGCTTTTTTAATTTAATGGTATTGTATTATTTTCAAAGACTATTTGACCGATTTGCAGTATTTTAAAATTAAGTTTTAAGTTTACCTTTTTATCCATTTTCTTATTCATTTTAGGTGATGAAGTAATAGAATTTTTTTTAACAAATTGTAAATACAGTATAGAAAAAACAAAATATGCTTTGGACATGCACTACACAGTACGTTTCATATTTCCAGAAATTTTTGAAAATAGTAATCCTAATTTGCCATATTATCATGAAACACTGTCCACCATGACGTAAGTATTTATTCTTTGCAGATCATCCACTGATTATTTTATTATTTTGATTTTTTAAATTTATGTACGTTACAAAACTGGAAAAATTTTGTTGAGATTATCATTATTGCTTTAAATATTGCTTAGATGAAAGGTATGTAAGAATAATCACTTAATTATTACAAGAACGCTGCTAAACTTTAAAAAAGAAGATATTGTTCTGTTAAAAAGAGAAGTTAGTGATACTCCTTTTATGGACCAGAATGGTTCTGCAGTATTTCGAAATATAAAGAAATTTATTGCAGCATACTGTAACAAAAGCCAAGCAAACAGTTCACTAAATTATATATTATATTATTTTAACAAAATACTTTAAGCTTTTTAGAAAAAAGTACTCGCAATAATCACCAGTATTCTCATTGGATGCTGCTGTGCTTTTTAAAATGATCAAAGAGAAGAGGGCAAGTACTAAATGAAAATTATGCGAAATTGTAGACGAAATGAGCGAATCATATTACCGGAATCCGTCCAATTGTTAATAAAATGTTGAAATTTATTTCGAATCTTGATCATTTCCAGTTTGTATCTTTGCTAATAATTACAGTTATTTTTTCAATAATAAAAATATCGCTATTGTAAATAGCTTTTAAATGATTGCATCAAAAAATAAACATAACATTATAACATGATTATTTACTTACAATTATAGGACTATTATTCCTTTACCAAAGATGACGACAGAACTCCAGCGAATTGTAGTAGTCAAATACAGTGAAAATGTTAATTCAGCATATAGTCCTTACAAAATGATAGCACATGCAGCTAATTTATTAGAAATATTATCTCATGAAGATCTTATGATGGGACTGGTTGTTATTTTTGACAACAAAAATATGAAAATGGAACATGTTAAAAAACTAACACCGACATTTTTCAGAAAAGGTTTAACAATATTTGAGGTAAGTTATTTAAATTATTGTCGTAAAGAAACTAAAATAAAATGCCTAAATATCAAGAATACGGAGCGTGACTTGTATGTTTTTCAATTATTCCAATAATCCACACCTTCAATATTGCCTGGAGGTAATAGGTCTCCTATTACCTCCTAACGATAGCTGCTATAAACAACATTAAGGAGGGAAAAGCCGCAGGACCAGACGAGTTCTACTAAGAATTTTTGAAAATTATGGATAAAGACGAAGTAAAAAGACTTACCTTAATCTTTAACAATATAAACCAAAGTGGAAAAATACCCCAACAGTGGCTAAGATCAACTTTTATAACAATCCCTAAAAAACCCAATGCCAAAAAATGTGAAGATTATCGAATAATAAGCCTTATGAGCCATCTCCTGAAAACTTTTTTAAAAATTATACATAAAAGAATATTATAAAAAGTGTGAAGAACACATGACAAACACACAATTCGGCTTCAGGGATGCATTGGGTACTCGAAAGGCACTTTTCGCAATACAAGTTCTCTTTCAAAGATGTAGAGACGTGAATTGTAATATATACGTCTGTTTTGTTGATTACCAGAAAGCGTTCGATAGAATAAAACATGACGAACTGATGAAAATATTAAATTCAATTGGTCTAGACAGCAGAGATCGCCGTATAATACACAATATCTATTACGAACAAACTGCAGCTGTTAGAGTTGGGGATCAGTTAACAGACGACATAAAGATAAAAAGAGGTGTGCGACAGGGATGTATATTGTCCCCATTATTGTTCAATACATATTCAGAGCACATTATGAACCTAGCGCTAACGGACATAGACGAGGGAATACTTATAAACGGAGAACGATTGAACAACATAAGATACGCTGATGATACTGTCATTATGTGGCAAAAGTAAGTAGCAGGTTTGGGCTTGATTTTAAAACCAAAAAAACCAAATACATGGTTATAAGCAAAAATAGGATACCACCTAGTCAATTACTAGTTAACCAACAACCTATAACACAAATCACCAACTTTTGTTATCTGGGTGCAAACTTAAATGAACAGTGGGACCATTCGACGGAAATTAAGATAAGGATCGAGAAGGCAAGATCAGCTTTTGTCAAAATGAAAAAAATCTTTAACAGCCACGATATAAAATTGGAAATAAAAAGAAAAAAAAGTTCGTTTACTAAAATGCTACGTATTCTCCTTTCTTTTATATCGTATGGAGTCATGGACCTTAACTGAAGCATAACTGAAGAGACTCAAAGCATTTGAGATGTGGTTCAATATAAAATAAATCAGTGCAAATCCTTGCATATGCTGATGATATTAATATGGTTCGGAGAACGCAAAAAGCTGTACGAGAGGCGTTTCTAGCATTAAAAGAATCAGCTACAAAAATGGGTATAATAATAAACACCAACAAAACGAAGTATATGAAAAAAAGCACGCAACCACAAATCCTACGCCCACTTGTTATAGAAAACGATGTGATTGAAGCAGTGAACGAATTTGTATACCTGGAAGCGCTCCTTAACTCTGAAATTATTACTACCGCAACAGATGCTATTTTTGCTCAATCTCCTCCTTAAATCCACAATTATATGGAAAAATACAAAAATATATTCTACAAACTCTACAAAATAATAATACGCCCAGCCCTCGCATATGATTCAGAGACCTGGATTCTAACAAAAAGTAATGAAAACATGTTAGGATGTTTCGAAAGAAAAGTACTAAGGTGAATCTATGAAGCAGTGAATAACAACGGTGTGTGCAGAAGACGGTACAACTTCGAACTTTATAGAAGATACCAGGAACTAGATATCGTAAAACATATTAAGACAGCACGTCTGAGGTGGATAGGGCATGTAATGCGGATGGAACCAAATGACCTAGCTTAAAAAACGCTTGATCGATCCATTGGTCAGAGAAGAAGAGAAAGACCCAGAACAAGGTTTCTTGATCAGGCAATGGATAGGGACGACTGGAGAAAAAATCTTGAGGAGGTTAGGGCCCACGTAGGGTGGTAAAGCCAGAATGATGATGATAATGGTTAAAGTTCTCCTCTCATGCTATATTCTGTATATACTGTAGCTTTTTGATCTTGATGGTGTTCATACTTCCTTATTATTTTCCATCCTTCTTAGTACTTCAATATTCGTGAATAGATCTAACCAACTTTTACGTAGACATATAATAGTTAAGCCTTCAATCTACATGCAAGGAGCATATTTAATGTTCAAGCTTCCATTTTGTGGAATATATTGAAGAACAAACAACATTCCCTTTTCTTTATGATAAATGGATTTTTTGCTTGTCATATTGTTGCCTTCAGTTCTTTAGTGTAACACTTGTATACATAACCTTTTTCTATATATTTTTAGTTTTGGACATTCTTTATTGTTTCTTCATGTATATTGATAAGGATTCTAAACATTTCTAAATTTTGTGATTATCATAGGCTATGTCTTTATCTGCAAACCATATATTGTTGGTGTGTTGACCATTTATTTTTATAATGGAAAGCAGATGGTTAGAGATGTTTCATATCGAAACATCTATATTTATTCACCTATCTTTTTATATTTCAGAATGCTTCGAGTATTCGAATAGCAAAAATTCATATAATCAATCACCAGCAACGTTTTATGGAAATACTATTTAGGATTGCTAAACAATTTTTGAAGAAAAAGTTTTTGGATAGGGTAAGTTATTATCCTTATTAAATTATAATTTATTTGACCGATCATGGCTAAAAGAAAAGTCTGACTCGTGAACATCCAAGATCATTAATCATAATAAGTTTCTGACACAATAATAAACATTATTCTTTTAATGCGTTATAAATATTAAAATATTAAAACAAGTGATAATTTTTTTACGGGTTAATTTCAATTCTCCATTTTCTTTAATACAGACGGGCCAGAAATATACTCCAAAAATAGTGACAGTACCATTTTAAAGTGATCTATTTCACTAATAGTCATCATAAAGGAGTGTAATCCAATACTAACAAATAAATTAACAGACTGGAAAAGTTTTAGATCAATTATTGAAGATAGAATTGAATTAGCAGTGCCATTAAAAAAACCTGAACAATTAATTGAGTTAGTAGAGTTATTTGTTCAAAATATACAAAAATTAGCATGGAAAACTACTCCTACTTCAATATCAAATGTAAAAGGAAGAAACTATCTGAAAGAAATTAAAAAGTAAATTAAAGAATAAAGAAAACTAAAAAGAATAAAAAGAATAAAACCAATATTAAAAGAGAAAAAAGTGATTCCAAACCACCAATTTGGCTTCAGAAATAAACATTCTAAGATTCATCAGGTATACAGAATTGCCAACATAATTGAAAAACCATTAGAAGAAAACAAAGTACGCTCTACAATCTTTTTAGACGCAGCTAAGGATTTCGATGCAGCTAAGTATGTGGTAAATGTTTACTCTTCAAATTCAAAATTATTGTCTAAATAATATTCATTTTCAGTCATACACTTCTAGATATCTCCAATATTCGCACAGCACAATCGAGTGTAAGGAAAAAGATTGACCAAAAAACGGCATGAATGGTGGAGATTTAAGTTACCAAGGAGTTTTTTGGCATTCTTAAAGAGCATAGTTATTGCTCTTAAATTGTTGTCATGAATGAAAAGGTTTAATTAACTCGATGTGAATTCCAGATTTTAATATTATTAAGGCTTTCTCGCTATCTATTTGAGTTTGTTGAGTCCTCTTCTACGTAATATCTTTAATATATTGAATCCCTATTTATTTTATTTAATCTGCATTGTTAAGAGGTTAATTGTTTTTTTAATTTAATAGTTAGGTGACGTTGTTTGCAATTTTACAGAAAATTCTTTATTTTTTATGTATGTTGTAATGATCCTATTTTTTCTATAATTCCTTCATTTCAATCAATGTTTCCATTCTCATCTATTCTTTGGCCTCTTTTATTTTATTTCTAATTAATTTATATTTTTCTCTATATTTATCTGGATTTTTGTTTTTATATTTTTTTCTTTGTTCCATGATTTTCCGTATTTTTATTTTTCATCTAAGGTTTGTGGGTTTCTTCTGGCTTTTATAAAGTTGTGTTCTGTCTTTCTAATAGAATCTTAGATTTTGCTCTACATTATGGTCACACTCTCAGAGTTTTTCATTTCTAATGTTAATCTTTTTATTTCTTGATTTATACAAATTGAAGTCTCATCACGTATTTCGTTTATCCTAAACAACTGAGTGTTTAGGATATCTTAGAAATAGGATTTTATTATCTTTTTTACCCTCACAGTCATTTTTGAGACAAGGAGGTGATGGTCTGATGAGATATCTGCTATAGGCTAAATCTTATCGGTTATAATGGAATTTTCAAATCTTAGGCTGAATAATATAAAGTCGATCTGATTTCTAATATAATTTTGTTCATCCTGTAGAAACCTCCAGGTATACAGTCTGTGGGATGGTAGTCGAAACCATGTATTCATTATTGTCAGGCTCTCTTATTAACAAAATTGAGCCAATCTGTCTCCATTAGCATTTTTTGTTTCTAAACCATAATTACCTATATTGTCCACTCGGCCTTTTCCTGATATTTGCAATTAAACAGCTCATTATTATTTTAATTTTTTTCTTCTTGGTGTATCGAAAAAGTTGTTTAAGTTGTTAATAAACATGTTCTATTACAGACCGCTAACAGAAAACGAAAATCCAAAATAAGTGTAGAATCACAAAACATGCTGAAACAAAGAAAAGATCTTCTGAGACAAAATGAAAAAACAAACACTGCAGAATTTAAGGAACTATATCGAGTATTTAGAAAACAGATAAAAGATGACATTAAAAAAATTCAAGAAGACCAGACAGAACAAGTCATAGAGAAAAATCGAAGTCTTAAATGCACCAACGCGAAACTAGGAAAGAAAAACATAATAACCATTAAAAATGAACAAGGACAACTGGAAAAAAGTAAATCTGATATAGCAAACTCAACTGAAAAGTTCTACTTCGATCTGTGTCGTTCCAGAAACGATCAACCTAACTACTCAAAGCAGAACTTGAAAAGGCAGATAACAAATGTCAACTCAGAAATAATGCCCGAAATAAGCAACGAAAAAATAGAAAGAGCAGTAAAAAAATTAAAAAGGAATAAAGCTCCTGGAAGCGATGGAATCGTAGCAGAAATGCTGAAGAAACGCGGGGAAGAAGCCACCACATATCTAAAAATACTATTTAATAAATGTCTCTTCGAAGGCAATATACCTGAATAATGGAATACTGCTAAAAAAATACTAATACACAAAAAGGGAGACACCACAGACCTGAAAAATTATCAACCAATTTCACTTCTTTCACAACTTTACAAAATCTTTATAAAGATTATTACAAACAGGTTAACAACTAAATTTGACGGATATCAACTAGTATAACAAGTCGGATTTAGAAAAGAGTACAGCACCTGTGACCACCTATATACTTTAGAAATCCTAATAGAAAAGACTAACGAATACAATCTCCCATTATGTCTGGTTTTTATAGATTATAAAAAAACTTTTGATAGCGTAGAACTGTGGGCAATAGAAGAAGCATTAGTCAACAACCGGATCGACTCCAGTTACAGAATATTAATACATAATATTTACGAACAAGCTGAAATGATAGTGACGTTGGGTAATAGAATCGATACAAGACCAGTAAAAATCAACCGTGGCGAAAGACAAGGAGACACAATACCTCCTAAATACAGCTGCCCTAGAAGATATTTTTAAGTCAATAGACTGGGAAAATAAGGGAATCCCTGTTAACAGAAGATACTTGAACCATCTTAGATACGCAGATGATGTAGCACCAATAGCCGACACGTGGAATGCACTGAGTACGATGATTGAGAAGCTACACACAGAATCCCTAAAAAAATTACTGAAGATGAATTTCAGCAAAACTAAACTAATGTCAAACAAAGATGACAAACATATGATAAACATCCAAGAGACAGAGGTAGAACATGTAGATGAATATAAATATCTGGGTCAAAATGTCAAGGTAAGCAGAGAAAATCAGACTACCGAAATAAGCAGACGTGTAAAAATGGAATAGGCAGCATTCGGAAGACTCACGTACTTAAAAATAAATATATACCTCAGAAACTGCGAACCAAAATGTTTAATTCCTGTATCCTACCTGTACTTACATATGGAGCTCAAACCTGGACATTCACTAAAATAAACATGGAGAAGATCAAAAAAACTCAGAGAGCTATGGAAAGACAGATGCTGGGTATCTCACTCAAAGACCATAAAACCAACGAAGACATTCGTAATAGAACAAAAGTAAAAGATGCTGTCAAACAGGCAGCTAAACTGAAATGGAAATGGGCTGGACATGACGAACGTCTTAAGGATGGCCGATGGAATAACAAAATCGGGAATTAGCGGCCCTATGAAGCCAAAAGAGGAAGACCGCAAATGCGCTGGACCGACAATATTAAAAGAACTGCAGGACCAATGTGGAAACGCCTTACAAACAACAGAGATGAATGGCGATAATTAGGAGAGGCCTATATTCGGCAATCCGAATAGAGAGAAGGGCTTAAAAAAAATTACAGCTTTTGGTTTAAAAATATTGTAATATCAAGTAATAAAATAAAATAGTTTGTTTAATGTGTTCGTATAATATGAAAAAAGAGTCATTTTCCATGTTTAATTAAAATTTCCTTTTAATCATTTGTTTAATTTGTATTTTTGAAACTATTTCCGAAATGGAAATCGAAACGTCACAATAAACTTACTTTTAACTAATATCCTTGTTAATTCTTATTAAAGATAATAGCTGAATTATTAACAATCTATTAACGTTATAAATATTTCAATTAATTTGGTATTTTTTTAGATATTCTTTCATAAGGATTATAATGATCTAAATCAACAAGTTCCTCAAGAACTTCTCCCAAGTGACTATGACGGTAAACAGATGTCATTAAATAAACTAGAAGGTACATATTACTATAGATATAATATTAAAATTATATATTACATCATTCATATCATATATATGAGATCTGTGCAAAAAAACTATGTTGAAAGTAAAAAAATGGACCAAAAGAAATTACTGGATATTTGAAAACCTTTGAGATAAACAAAACAATTCCTAATTGTTTATTTTAATTTTGTCTATTTGACCTTAACTAAATATTATATAAATGAAAAGACTGATATATGTTTTGTACACATTTATGACAAAAATGGGAGAACGAAAAAGAAAAGTATTTTTGAAGTGTGTAAAAGTTTATTTATAAAGGCGCGTATACATCTGGAGAACACATGTGACCGAAGTCCTTCGACCGAATTCATTCGATGTTTTCGACGTTCGATGGAAAATTTGGTGTTTCGTACATATTACAGCGAACGAATTCGTTTGCTAGTCATTCGATCAGTTTCGCGAGTATTTTTGGCAATTCATGATGCGGCAGTTATTTATTTGATGTAAATAGTAAAAATGACATCGGATGAGGATATAATGATTGCAACTTGGTTGTATATTATTATTAGTGAGGCGAAGGCCGAAACAGTTAAAGACCTCCCCAAAAAAACGACGAAAAAGGCGGTGGTGGACAATATCATTGTTCAAAAGCCGAAGCCGGTATAGAGGGATACTTATTTAATGATCTAAAAGCTGAAATGGAATACGGGATTTTTCAAAATTTTTGTAGAATGAAGTCTACTGATTTTAAATTGATTGATTCCTTATTTTATTTTTGTAATATTTATGCACTGGATTCAATAAAACTTCCCGCTCTCGATATAAACCAATAAGTTTTAAACAAGAAGAATTAGTCCACTACATTATTGCAAATTAGAAAGTAAAAAAAAATCGCGACGACGTTCGACACTTTTACTAGGAAGCGTATACACTAAACACTGCCAAACGAATTCGTTCTTCAATTTTCTTTTGATGTACTGCTCAGTGAGCGAACTCTAGCGAATGCAAACTTCTGCGTTTGATATCGTTTGTTGGAGCGTACATATTGAAATGATTTCAATATGTTAAAAAGGATACAACTTAAATGGATTTTTATATGAGTTTGTTGTTCATGAATTTCATGAAGCCATCACAATGTGGGTTCGACTCTGAAATAAAAGAGAGAAAAAGATTAGTAAATTGTTAAACAAATTAATTTTGACTTACCTGGTATAGTGTTAATAATTTCTGAATAGTATAGTTGCCTAGTGTATAGGTGAATCGTCTAAACCTTAAAAAGAACAAAAAAAGAAGAATTCTTAAAAATATTTAAACATAGAAATTTTGAAAACGTCAGAAAATAAACTGTCAAGCAAGTCTATGGGAGCTAAATTAATAGGGGTTTTGTTAAATAAGAAATTACAATGATGTGGAGATGAAAAGAATAAATTGTATTAGCATTGTAATAGAATAAGTTTTATATCTGAACATTTTTTTTTTATAAATTCCCAAATTAGATGTGATTAAAGTGATTATGAGAAATTAATGTGGATTGACAAATGTGTCAGAACAGGATAGTTTTATGGTTTAAAAAAAAAAAAATAGAAGACGAAAAGAAAAAAGAACGTTGGTTGCTGTTAGCAACGAATGATAGATTTTGGGCGAGGCCGAGAAGAAATTTTGAAAGGAGAGTCCTGAAATTGTGGAATAGGTCGGGAGTGTTTTTTTAACTCGTCTAAAGAGAATTTTAGTTTTTCCACAGTTTCCACAGCAGAGATATCCAGAATTTGTTCCAGAGAGTAAGAGAAACAATTTAACTTATAAATTATTATTGGAGTACAGAAATGTCATTTAAATTGAGAAAATTAAAATTCATGAATTAACATAATTGCGATAGGCCTTAAAAAAATTGAAAATATTAATGATCATTAAATTAAAAATAGAATAGTACGTACCTTAACTTCCGAAGAGAGGATTGATATTCCAGTTTCACCAATTATTTTGCGAGTAGTTAGTTTTCTTTAAATAAATCAGAACTGTGTTAAAGTAAGGTTGGATAATAATTGTGGGGATCATTTGAAATTTTGATTATATTTGAATGCAAGTTAAAAGTCAGCGGAATAAAGTGTTCATTTTCTTTTTCTTTATAGTTCATTTAAACACTTTATAAAGTTGCAATATTTATTTAGTTTTTAGGTACTTTTAGAGAGTCTCCACATTTTGTAATAAATTTTTATTGTCACGACACTAAACCACATTAAGATTTATACGATTCCTATTTTTGTAAATTTTTAAAGGCAACCCAAGTTGCAGACGAATTTTATTGTTTATATTAAATTTGTTCAATATTAATAAATAACGTGCTTCATTTGGGTTGATTTATCAAAAGTCTAAAGTAAATTTTGGTTTATTTTCTTTTTGAACTCTACCAGGAGACTACAGAGTCGACGTCACACAGTGACAGATTGCTTAGAACACATAATTGAGCTAGCTGAGCTATATAGTAAATTAAACAACGAACCACATATTTTAAAATTTACAACATTTATTATAAATAAAAATAAAATTAATAAAATACAACTTTTTTAATATTTACCGAAGGCGTTTGATCACAAGGCTTCGGCCACATGCCTTTGTCAGATGTGTACGCACCTTTAGCTGACCGCTTTCGGTTTACAAAGACAACCTCAGAGCTACGGTCAAGTTTTAAAAATCACTACATTTGATGGAACAATTTACAATCTCTGTCAACCCATATATCAACACGCTATTTTTCAGGGTATGATAGTTTACGCGGGAAATTTAAAAATTCACTATGGGGTTAATTTGATCAGGTCTGTGGGGCGAAATCGATCTCCAGCGGGAGCGAATTCCATAACATTTTTTTTGAAAATATCGTTAATTGGTGCTGTCTTTTCAGAAAAAAATGGTTCGAAATTAAATAAGAAAACTTGGTGCTCGTCTATATAAGGACTATGACAAAGTAAGGGAGGAAAACGCCCTCCAGAAAGTTCTTGAGGAAAGATGTTCTTTACCTTATCCTATTAAGAATATAAAATTCCCTATGGAGCCCTTAATAATCGCTATAATGGCTGACATGGAAGAAAATATGGTGGGCAAACTGTATTTTCAGCGAACGAAAAAAAAACCATTATACAGCGTGCTACAATATGCGGCGAGTAAGAATTTGCTTGACTTGCGAGATAAAAAATATTTAGACAAAAGTGTTTTGGATGCCCGGGGTCGACAAGTGCCCCTTTCCAAAAACAATTTACCTGAAACTGACTGGGTATATTCATTACTGAGACGGCATTAAGGAGAAATTACCCAAAAAGTGGCGACCAATATTAAAAGACCTAGAGCTAATATTTCAAAAGAAACTTTAGTTGCCTACTTCGAGAATCTGCGTAGAGAATTGAAAAATATTCCACCTAATAACATATTTAATTACGGCGCGACCAATGCACAAAATAACCCCGGAAATAAGAAAATGATTTGACAACGCGGCACGAAATATCTCGAACAGGTTTTTAATTTTAATAATGATGTGTGGTTCGGCTTCAGGATTGCTGTTATCACCATATATAATTTATAAAGTAGAAGAAATGTGGTTACAATGGACTAAAATGGTCCAAAAGTATTACCTTACTGACAGATGCTGCTCTGTAGGTTCTCGATATAATCGCACCCATCGTGGATGGATAGCTTCATAGACACTTAGGGATTGGTTTACTTTGACCTTTTTACCACATGCAAAATGTCTTAACGGGCAAAAAATCATCATAGGAGATAACCTTTCCTCACATTTTGTCTATGAGGTGATATCTTTATGCGAACAAAACAACTTGGGCTTTAGATGATTGGTCAAAAACTCAACACATTTGACCCAACCAAATAATGTCGGTTTTATCCGTCCCTTTCAAATAGCTTGGAAGGAAACTTTTAGTGATTGGAAAAACTGTTACCCCACATTATTCACAATAGATAGAAAGATTTTCCAAAACGACCTAGACATTGTAGGATATAAATCTACGGATGAAGTAAAGAAGACCTTCAAACTGGTCGAACATGATAAATTTTCGGCTTACGTGAGTGATATTATTGCTATTTTGGCCTATTCAGAATTCTTTATTTGAACAGAAACATCTTGTATGTTTAAAAAACGGGTTGATGTAATGTAAATGTAGAATATCACTTTAAACTTAATATACATAAGTTCAAAGGTGTTTAGAATTATGTTTTTTGGTGATCTACATTGCAGTACTAGCCGAAATTTGTCATTCTTTGGTTTAAGCATTTGATAAAATTTCTGTAAGAAATGTATCCAAGTGTTGCTACGCCACTGGTAGCAATTAACTTACAATTCTTAACTTCTACCTAGGTAAATTCTCATGAAAGTCGAAAATGTATTTAAAAGATATGTTTACCCGTAGATTATCTTTCTCCGACCAATTCAAAAAAATTTTCTGTTAGACAAGAATTCAAAAGGTCGGTTCTTACCTACCTCTGTATAGAACTATCGAAGTTGTCCCCCGCCGCTCGAAAATCCCTTGCAATAGTCAGGTATTGAAAATCGGAATTTTAAGTCAGTATAATATTGTAGAGTTTATAGACTATCGCGTAATCAGTATCAAATTGTATCCCAGCTGAGCTGGTCGCTTCTTGTTTTTAGAGTTTTATCTCGAGCATTGTAGTTATCGTTACATAGCTTAGGGTTAAAAGCTGAACGCTCATTAGTTATCAAGTTTATTTATATATAAGAAAACGTCCTTAGTTGAAGTGATAGTTAGTAGTAATATTTAATCTGTATCAGTGCTTGTGTTTGTAGTGTGTCGTGGACCAGTGTATAGACAGTGATCGGAGCTATTTTAATAAAGAACTTGCGCTAAAACTTTGGCTAGATATTAACTTAGTTGTAGTAACATTCAATTATTAAATTACGTATTGTTTGAACTGCTTGTGTTCTTATTTCTCACGCCAGTGGGTGATCCTTCGGAGGAAGTAATTACAAGACTTAGTACGTTTTAAATGGTAGCAATATCGCCATCCTAATTTGTTGATCAAATATCCGTTTAATTCTACCAAGCATATTAATATGCTTGGTAGTAGAAAAGTAAACTTTAATTAAAGTTTACTTTTCTTGACCTGTTTCATACGATTACAATTTTTGGAAAATATTGGTTTTTAATGAATATGGCTGTTTGGTTTAGTTTTTCATTGATAACTTTTGTTTGGAAAACCCAATTTAGGGCGTATTGGCATATTTTTGTTTTTTGTGAATAAAATAAATCTGTAGAAAAGCAAATTGTGGTTTAAATTGCAATGATCAATTTTGACCCAGTATATATTTTTCAGAATGCTTTTGAAAAATATTTATAACGTTGAGTGAACATGATCAGCCGGCATTACATATTATCGTCGGTCCAATGCCAAAGTCACGAATGTGCATATTTGATGTTTTGAGCCGTTTTAAACATTGGGGACATTGTTAAAAATAGAAATTTCAATTTACGAAACTAACGACTATTGAAAAATTACTTTTATACAGCATTAAATAATGACGGCTGAAAATTTTCTACATTTTTATTGTTTTTCCAAAAAATAATACATATTCGTTGTTTTGGCTTTTCAAAATTTAAGTCATATTGTGTTTCGTTAAAACAAATAAAACCATATTATCGATAAAATGAACTAGTTTTATTGAGAATATAAGTCAATAATATATAATAGAACAAAATAAAAAACAAACATCAAAGTTTTCTAAGAAAAACTTTTTTTTCTATAGAAGAAAATTAAAATAAATCATAGTCGTATACTCTTTTTAAAAACTTAATAAAACAATAACGTTTAATCTTCGTCAGTATCGGATTCTTCACCAATATCATGTTCCGGTAGATTGTCCCTCACCGTTTGATTTTTTTTAGGGAGCCGTAAAAATCATGGTAATCTCTTGGTATTGTCAAATCCTTGCACATTTTATCTAAGTCCTTCCATTTTGCCTCGCTGATGGGTAAGTCATTTTGATAGGCCTTTTGTAACTCTGCTTGTTTTGGGCGGCCTCGTGTTCTTTTTGTAGTCCACTTCAATAAAATCATCGGTAAAGTTTACTTTGTAAAGAACTTTTATGACATTATTTTCTTTAATCAATTGAAGACCGCAAAGCTTTCTCCAAGGAATTTCACTTAATTTGAAGGAATTATTATTTAAAAACCCTTTAAAATCTAAAAAGGCATCAAACGTCAAAGACTTTACAACAAAGGGAGATGGTGTGATATGTGCATCTCTTATAAGTTGCGCCCAACCCTCGGGGGTATAAACGGGTACATATTTTGCTTTCTTCTCTAATTTTGAATGAATGGAATCACATTCCATTTCAGTGTGTCCCGTTTCAAGAAACTTATGATCGGAGAATATTAGGGAGAGAATTATTAAGTTATATTCGGAAAATATCTGGCGATATTTTTCAAATGATACAGTTTTGTCTTTGTTAGTGCTGCACAACTCCTTATACATTTTGTAAATTATTGATATATTAAGGGATGAGTCAAGGTATTTCTTTGTACTCGATTTACGACAATAATGCGATTCTACCGCTGGAAAGGATAGAATGTGGTTTCGTATAAATTGTTCGACATCCTGGGTTAACTTGTTTGATGGTTGGTGTTTCCCGAGCTTATCTTTTTCTAAAACTCCATGGGATGAGCGCTTGTTTATTGCACTTCGCATAAAGGCGTCTGTCACGTTTAATGTGGCCATGACAAATTCCCTACATACGGCAACTTTAATACCATCAACTTGTAACGCTTGCCATGCTACAATAATATACACAAGGCCTGAATCGCTCACTGTCGGAAGAGAATTGGGCGGGGTTTTCATAAACATATAGAAACTATATCGTATTTTAAATCCAAGCACAATTAGATAATATGAAGTTATAATTTATTATTGGACGCCACCCCTGGTTTATCCTCGAAGGGGAAGAGAAAAAAAAATTAAGATTTATTGAAAGTTTACAAGAAAACTATTCTTTATTATTTCTTAGTAATGAACACAAAGAAAACATTAAAAGTTACGTCATCCCAAAGGGATTCCAAAATATTATTTTATGTTAACATTATCATAAACAAAAAATCTTTGTATCGTATTAAATTAAGAATTGGTTATAAAGAAAATGAATGTATATATATATATATATATATTAACCCCAAATTTCGAAATTTGTTTACATTGAAAATAATATAGTTATTTATCAACTAGCAACAATGAAGAAAGTAAACCTTTAAATTAAATTAGAACACTTCACTATATTTTCATTTTTTTTGAGTTCATAATCATTTCTGTTATCTTGAAAGTAGGTATAATAAAAATTGGTACAACCTTAATCTGCTCTGTTTCTCTTCTTGTTTAATAAGTCACCAAATAAACCATTGATTCAGCTACGTATTATATAAAATCACCACCATCCTAGATAAGAGGGGTTAGGGATTCCAAAAAAAGATACTGCTACTGGGCCATGATCTGGAATAACTCCATAGCAATACTATCTTGCGACGAGTATTAGAAATATAATATCAGCATTATAGCCTCTCCAATGAGGGTCTAAAAAAATAATATATCTATCTGAACTGAAATATGGACAAGAAAAGGATTTATTAACTCACCTCTGAATTGAGACCCACTTTGGAAACACGTCTTAACGGTTGGACGGTCTTAACAGAAAAGAGCGAAGCGCTGTCATGGCGCCTGAATCTGGAAATTGGGCGTGAGTGACAAGTTGAAAAATATGCTCATCTACCGGATATATTTGGGAATTACAGGAGAATCCTTGAGTCGGCTACAGGTAGGTACTTGACAGATAGATGGGGCTATTAGTTTTATTTAAAAAAAAAATTATTGAAATTTATAATGATTTTCTTTTATCTTTTGAAACGGTTACACAGCCCTCCCCACGATTTCAACTGGGTACCAGCGTGGAATCGGACTAGGCATGGTGGCACACCATACTAACCTTTTCAAAAGTGGAAATAGATATACGGAGAGGTAAGACAAACAGAATGGACAAATGTAGCTACAATCTGGACTCACAGAATCCTTCTTTCACAACTCACGTGGTAACAACTCAAAGATTTCAGAACAAAGCGAAACAGAACGCATAGAAATGACTCAACTATAAAAATGTAAACAAAAAAAAATTGCATTCTCACTCTCAAAATGCATAGGGTATTTCACCTATAACCAATATCATGAACAAAGCGGAATAAAACAAAACATATCTACAAATCATTATTTGAGACCAAATGCTCGCATTCAATCGAAACAATATAATTATTTGAAATTTCATAAGTAATATAAAGCAAAACATACTAGTGTTGTCACCAAGATACAAAACAGATAATTTACTGCGTAGTCGTTATGAGACCTAACACAATAAAACACAAAAAAAAATAATGTTATCGTTTGTTCGGAAGCGTAGAGTCTTTCATCTATGACTTAATCCACGAATAACATAAGAATAATAATACAATCGTATCATTAACGCCATAAGATACAAAATACAAATGTGTCATCGTTTGTTCGGAAGCATAGAGTCTTTCATCTATGACTTAATCCACGAATAACATAAGGTAATAACGCAGCGCGTCATTATAGACACATTTAGAAATACACAAATAAAAGGAAAGAGTTACTAATAGTTCAAAATTGGGTACATTAAAGTTCTACAAAGACAAGCCTTAATAAGTTTACTGGGAAAGGTAGACATCAGAATTTCTGTAAGACACATCTATATTTAGAAACAAAAAAAGCTGATGTTTAGTTATTAGTATGACAACTAGAATTTGTGATAACTAACGTGTATCATCCGCCTATAATAGGGACAACATTGGTAGGTCAACTTCGGGTAGGGTCAACTTCGGGTAGGGTCAACTCCGGGTAGGGTCTAAATAAGTTTAGATTACATAACTAAACAAGTATTGGAGAACTAAAAAAGTTTCCTGACGCGGGAGGCTGTTATTCTAGATTTATTACTGAAATAAAATTATGAATGGCTTATCATTCCGACGAGTCAACTAGCGGGAATCCGCTTACTTCATCCCTAGCCTTCCTCAGTGTCTGGCCATTCAGAATATAGGATGTTAGACAGCAATAATCTTTTCAAACATTATTTTGGGGGGTTTCGAATAGAGAGTCGAAATTCTAAGGTCTTCACACTAAGAGTAAAACTTAGGCAAAATGAACAGATACTATAATGAACTATCATTGGTAACTAGACAGAGGAATCTTGATATCCTTGGTATAGATACCAAAAAAATTACTTGGATTTATAAATCCGTAAAATAAGATAAATTGAATTTTGTATCCACTTGAAGACAACTAAAGGTATGTACAATTTATTGTAATATAAACTAACATAAGCATAAAAATATCACATTCTACCAAGGCATTCTAAAAATAAAATGAGATTAAATTTTGCAAACACCCTTAAAATCAATATAGGTTCTTGGTCGGGGTAGCATAAACTTAAGATCTCGATCAATACAAACTAGAGAGAGAATAATACCGAAGTAGAATAAGATAAGATAAAAATAAAATTTATGTCGAAAAGAAATACGACATATATACATATATATAGACATATTGAACACAATAAATGATCAATATTATAATAATAAAAAGTAAAACAGTTCAACGAACTGGGGTGCGAGCCAAACTGAGTTGCTCTGGAGATCGACGTGCGGAGTCTCCTACACTACTTCCAGAGGCTCGTCTCTTTGCGACAACATCTGAGATACACAAAATTATTAATTGGAATAGGGATAGGTCCACTAATCCACTTGACTATAGCAGGATGCTCCCTGACTAATAGTCAACACCACCGACATAAAACAAGGGTTGTCGAGACAGCTCAAAAAAAAATTGAAACGTGTCAACTTCCTGAAGGGAAAGAAGCACTAAAGGACAGATTTGCCGAAGCAAAGTGGTATTCAATGTACTAAGTACTAGGGTATCAGTGCTGTACTGACCCCACGCCAAAAAAAATTTGGAAAGGAAACGAATCCTCTCCAGGATAAAGTTCGCGTTAGCGCAACTCTTCCTGTACACGGGCCACGGAGGGATTGAATAGTCGCTGGAGAAGGTAGCAAAGATTAAGTACGCAAAGGCGTAAAGGGAATCAACCAAAAAATTAAAAATTAAGAATGGACTGAACATTTTAGAAGAAAGGTATTAAAAGTTTAAGAAAACTGATTTATGCGGTTTCAGACAAATCTGAATTATCCGTCGAAACACTGACTGGTTGATAAGCTTTTAGGTCTAAATAAAACAATAAAAAATAAACAAAAATCACGACATATTTACATGCAAAATTAAACTGGATGCTCGATTTGATGAATCGACATCAGGTACAGTTCGTTGGCTATTAGGCACAACGACCAATGGCAGATTTCTATAAATATGGCTCTAACCTAACCAAAAGTGTGGAACAGACCAGTGTTAAAGTTTCTGGGAGCGAAAAGAGGGATGCTTCCAGCTCAACAAAGGCGGGTGGCCAACTAAGTAGTCTTAGCAAGCTTCGCTATGGTTATCCACTAGGTAGACAACCTAAATAGCATCAAACAAAAATAAAGTTGACTATGACAGTCAAGCAATGAATGAATTTCCAACCACTGGTTGAAAATTAAACTAACGCAAAAGAAGAAAGACAGGATGGCCAATAGTTCCATAAGAATATCCTCTGTGATTGATCACAGCAGAAAATTTCCAAGCAAGAAGAAGACTCCCAAAATGAAAAAAGAAGAAAATAAATCCAAACCGTTAATACACATCTTGGAGAAGCAGAAAGAAAAGGGGTATATGGCATACAAGCCACAATCGCTACACAAACAGTGTAGTCTAAAACTGATGTTTCCAAAAGAAACAAAAAAAATCGTAAGAGTCTTCCACAAAACAAAAACTTACGATAAGACTTAAAAGGAACGGAAGAATCATTACAATCTTCCAAAGAAATAAAAAAATATTACAATCCATCGTCAATAATAAAAAAAATCGTGAGGTTGGATGTAACACACCACAACAATAAAAAAAGTTGAACAGTAAAACATTTTTGACACCTAATTGAATCCAATATGGTCGTCGTACAAATCACAAAGAAATGTTTACCATTCTTTAGCAGAACTCCAATAGAGTCAAAATAATATAAACTTTTAATTCTCAGTGGGTCATTTAACGGTAGTACCAGAACTATTTCAATTGTTAAACAAACGTGGTCTTAACGTCGACATAAAGATAAAAGATAAATTCACAATAGGCGGCAGCGGGTTGTTTCACCTCTGTATATACAAAGAGTCACAATAGACAACAGCAAACTACTTCAACCTCACTTGTACCATATCATGAACACAAGATAATAAATGAAAGCTTTTGAGCCTTAGCCAAAAGTTTCAAAGCAAAAAGATATACGTGGTCTAGTAAACTATATTAGAAGACCACAAAAATGTCAACGACAAAAAAAAAAAAGAAAGCTGCTGCGTATACAACAGTCTGACATCACACAAATAACTCAAGATACAATAATACAGGTCACGTGCCTGTACGTCCTACAGGACATCTCGAGAAAAAAAAGGTAAAACCACAAATAACAATAAATTCCAGTACCAAAAACATACTTCTACTACATCTGACCACACAAAGACATAAAATTAACATAACAGAAGGAGAATAACAATATTTCCGCTCTATATTCTCAACAAAGACGCCTTAGGCAGAGAGAAACGAAGTTATATCATTACTTCCTTATACATACAAAACAAAAGAACCATGGACTGTAAATTATAGAAAGCATTTTCCTCTTCAGGAAATAAAATTTTCTTTTCACAGTACGAAAAAGTTAAACTATGAAAAAATAAATTTTTAAGATAAACGAAAGACAAATTAAAAAGAAAATTTAACAGATAACAGACCAAACATTTTAAAAACATCCAAGATCAAGGAACTCAACTAAATCCTCGCAAAAAAATATTTCGCGTAAGTATTCTACACGAATCCAGATAACACATTTTAGAATTAGGTAGATCGGGACAGCCTGTATATAGGTATAATTCCCAACTGATTGCCGTAAATAGAAACCATGAATCAAGGTCAAGAAATAAAATTCACTTAATTGATTTTTCAAATAACAAACCCTAAGAGCCATTTCGTTTATTTAAAATAAACACATTGAGGAATATAATTATTATGGTTCTATCAACAAATAAGACTGAACTGCAAAGAAAGCCATCGTTTAGATACGAATTAATTTATGGACATAAACAAAATTCATTTTTCACTTATGGAATGTTTACTTTAAATAGACGAGTCTGTAAATACACAAATTAATATCGTTCGCATTAAGAATACCGACAAAAAGAAATTAAGCAGTGAATGTTTACATCACATCATTCCAAATACGTTTTATTTTGATCTCAGAAAGTAGACGGAAATATTTCTACGTAATTTTACGAAGACTAAAAACGAATACATATAAATACTTTGCAAAAAATTCTAAAATAGTAGCAGTGTTGATTTAATGAAAAATTGGATAAAACAAATACACAATTTAACCAAAAAAATGGTTCAAAACATACAGACTTAATTAACCACATATACAGGGGGGTACAAAACAACTAATAATATTGAAAAAAAACTGAAGATACAGGAATATTCAAAAGCCCCACACGCTGGGCGACATTTTGTAACGAAGGTACAAATGGAGCAAATCTAATACATGCCCCACATCGGAGGGCGCCATTTTGTAACGCTTGCCATGCTACAATAATATACACAAGGCCTGAATCGCTCACTGTCGGAAGAGAATTGGGCGGGGTTTTCATAAACATATAGAAACTATATCGTATTTTAAATCCAAGCACAATTAGATAATATGAAGTTATAATTTATTATTGGACGCCACCCCTGGTTTATCCTCGAAGGGGAAGAAAAAAAAAATTAAGATTTATTGAAAGTTTACAAGAAAACTATTCTTTATTATTTCTTAGTAATGAACACAAAGAAAACATTAAAAGTTACGTCATCCCAAAGGGATTCCAAAATATTATTTTATGTTAACATTATCATAAACAAAAAATCTTTGTATCGTATTAAATTAAGAATTGGTTATAAAGAAAATGAATGTATATATATATATATATTAACCCCAAATTTCGAAATTTGTTTACATTGAAAATAATATAGTTATTTATCAACTAGCAACAATGAAGAAAGTAAACCTTTAAATTAAATTAGAACACTTCACTATATTTTCATTTTTTTTGAGTTCATAATCATTTCTGTTATCTTGAAAGTAGGTATAATAAAAATTGGTACAACCTTAATCTGCTCTGTTTCTCTTCTTGTTTAATAAGTCACCAAATAAACCATTGATTCAGCTACGTATTATATAAAATCACCACCATCCTAGATAAGAGGGGTTAGGGATTCCAAAAAAAGATACTGCTACTGGGCCATGATCTGGAATAACTCCATAGCAATACTATCTTGCGACGAGTATTAGAAATATAATATCAGCATTATAGCCTCTCCAATGAGGGTCTAAAAAAATAATATATCTATCTGAACTGAAATATGGACAAGAAAAGGATTTATTAACTCACCTCTGAATTGAGACCCACTTTGGAAACACGTCTTAACGGTTGGACGGTCTTAACAGAAAAGAGCGAAGCGCTGTCATGGCGCCTGAATCTGGAAATTGGGCGTGAGTGACAAGTTGAAAAATATGCTCATCTACCGGATATATTTGGGAATTACAGGAGAATCCTTGAGTCGGCTACAGGTAGGTACTTGACAGATAGATGGGGCTATTAGTTTTATTTAAAAAAAAATTATTGAAATTTATAATGATTTTCTTTTATCTTTTGAAACGGTTACAAACTGTAAGACTATAAACGTAGGTGTAATTTTTTCTTGAATTTTCGATTCCTCTTGTCGTGCGTTTCTTATCTTTTTGTTCAATGTGATTAGACACAAATTGACGTTGATCGTTATTGCAGGTAAAATTACGGAAATCATTATAAATTTTAATTCGGTTTTGCTCGGAAATTAAAGTTGCACCATTGTTTAAATAGGACTAGTTAGACAATCCTTATGGAACAAACGTTTGATTATTATTCTGCCGTCATATGGCGGCCTCTAGTCATAAATTTAAAAAACTATTAACAGAAACTTAATTCTCAGCAGGATTCTATTCGAGTATATTTTTACCTGTCTGGTAACTTATGCAAACCTGTACACGGGTGCCAGATTGTGAAGAAAATATAAGATTTTAATAAAATGCTTATTGTTATTATCGTTGTATGCGTTTTGTGAAACATAACTTGACTATTTCGAGCGAATATTTCAAATTGTTTTTCTACTTTGAGACTTGATAAATCTAAACCGGTTAGTAATCTATTTAAATGAAGCAGTTAAATGCTGCCTTTTTTTAATTTTCATTAGTTTACCAGATATTTAATTTGGTTATATGATTTGTTAGAAAATGATTAAATATTTAATTGAAATAGACTCGACTGCTATCGTCTTAGAACACTCATGCGGAGGTTTATTTTTTAGTCAAGACTTGAGTTTTATCATTGTTTAAAAAAAAATCTTTTTAAACAATGGTTTTATGTATGTTTTGAGAAAATTAAATTTTCAATCTTTTAATCTTTAAAATGACGTTTGAAAATATAGTAAATTTATGGGTATGGTTTTTTGATAATGGTTTTGAAACAAATAAACAGATCGATATGCCACAACAAGAGGCAACACATATTTAGGGACAAATTAATCTATGTGTTGGGATAAAAGGAATAATAATTAACAAAACTTTAATAAATAGTACTTTTTATTTTATTTATTTATGTATTTTATAATATACACACCATTTTTGTATTTCTGTTTACATAAATGAGAATGTTTTTTTCAATCAACTCGCCCGATATGACTGTTTATGCAAAAATTAAATTCGCGTTATTTTAATAGTTAGATAACACTTATGAAAATTCTAATATCTACACCATAGACAATATTAACAAAATAATAATTCAAGGTAAAAAAACAAAACAAAATTGTTTACATTAATAGTTATAGAAATCGATTGTAACATTGTTTGCATGAACTAAAATAAGCAATGTATGAGTTGGATCTATGTATGAACCAGCAATACTAGTTTAAAAATATTAGATCGATGTTTAACTACAATGGTATCAAGTCCAACAAACGTTATGATAGCAAAGTGTTCAAGAAAAACTGCAGCAGAAAACTGAGTTTGTGGCTTTCGTGCAGTTTGTACAGATTTTGTCCTAATCTTAACCAGTCTCTTTTTTTAGTGCTGTTATGCGAGTTTTAAGAAGATTAATCCGTATTCGAGATGCATGTAATCTCCTTTAAAGTGCGTGATAATTATGAAATCTTTTTTTCTTGACCAATGGTGATAACGGCATATCTAAAAAGCTCATCAACAAAATCGTCAAGTTCAGAATTATCACTGTGCGAAACAGTATTGGCACTGGTTGATGGTTGTTTTTCTATTGAATACGTATGAAAAACGCGTGGTGTCGTTAACGAACCTTCCTCTTCTACCTCACTATATTTTTTTGGTATAGCAGTACTGGGTAAATATTTTGCATTTAGATATTTTTGGTCAAAATGCTTACTGCATAGATTTTTTTTAAATCGGGTAGCTCCAGACTTTCCAATGCAGCATTACCTACAACAATAATATTATTATTAACACAACTGAAAAAAACTTTCTGCACAATAAATTAAAAAAATAAGTTCTGTATTTAAGATATAGATAACTTGGCAGTTATGCCAATATATGTTTATATCTATATATATATATATATATATATATATATATATATAAATATATATATATATAAATATATATATATATATATAAATATATATATATATAAATATATATATATATATAAATATATATATATATATATATATATATATATATATATATATATATATATATATATATATATTATATAAGAGTAAGTAAAAAAATTTTTAGATAGGAAAAAAAAGAAATTAATTACTATTTAAATGGGAATAAGCCACAATTAAAGGTTAAAATACGTTTATTGACGTTTCAATTTCCACTTCGGAAATCGAAATACCAATACCAGTGGTAGTTTTAGAAGCATCTGTATAGAAAATTAAATTCTAAAAATGCTTTCTTTACAAGAAGGTTAGAAGATTCAAGTTTGTTAAAAATGGTGAGTGAGGTATATATTGAAGGGAGATCTTTAGCCCAGAGGGGAAGTAAAGTTAGAGGAAATGAACTAGTCTGAAAAAGGTCAATATTTTTAAGTAGTGGACAAATTAATTGAGGTATAGGTTTTATGATAAGGTGTTGGTTATTGTTAGTGGAAGAAGACGCCATTGTGGCAATTAGGGAATGAACGGGATTAAATGGATTTGCGGATGTTGATGCAGCATACGAAAGTAGAAGTGATTATCGTCTTAGGGTAGGAGAAAGTTCATTAGGTTCACGGTATACACTCTCAATAGGACTAAAGCGAAAAGCGCTCAGACCTAGAAGAAGTTTTATCGGCACCCCATTGAAGATGACTGAGGGTTTTAAAACAAACAAACAAACTTTTAAAACAATTGATTTTAAGTTCAGAGATTTGACTCTTTCAATTTAATCTGGAGTCAAACATAAAACCGAGAATTTTACATTAATTAACAGCAGAAAGTAGAGAATTGTTAAATAAAAATTTTGGTTATGGGAGTGAAAATTCTTCTGGAAAATTTTACTAATTTGGTTTTGTTCTCAGTGAGTGATAATCCTAGTTCGTTAGATCTATCTTGAAGTAGATTTACTACACTTTGTATAAGTTTATATGAGGTTGGGACCTCACCAGGGTTGAGTTACCAGTGGATATGATAACATTTGCCATGTTATTATATCCACTGGTAGCTTTAACATCCTAATATATAAGACTAAATAATGTAAACTAAATTGTAACATATAACTTTTAACGGGTTTTTACCCAGATATTTAGCGGCTCAAAAGATGTTCACCTAGATACCGATGATGGAATATAGATTCCAAAAACCTTTTGTCTTCATGACATAGCCCATTTGGGTTTTTTAATTTATATACCTTTTATAATGGATTTTAACAAAAAATTTTTTTTGTAATGATTTTTCTTTTATATTAGTATAGATTAGGGCAAGATCTTTCATTAACGATTGTCAGCGGTATGTCAGTGGTAAATTTACTGGCTTCATTTAGAGGGTCGTTGGTGCCTAAGGAATTTTCGAGAAATTTTTAAAGATAATTCTAGAAAACCCTAATTTTTGTAAATTTATAGGATTTGAG
The DNA here is from genome assembly GCF_040954645.1 of Diabrotica undecimpunctata. Classification (NCBI taxonomy): domain Eukaryota; kingdom Metazoa; phylum Arthropoda; class Insecta; order Coleoptera; family Chrysomelidae; genus Diabrotica; species Diabrotica undecimpunctata. Next base: position 97,691,076 of record NC_092809.1, read on the forward strand.
TGCAGCTTTTAGTTCGAAATAGTTTATAAAAGAGTTCGGATAATTGGTATCTTGTGAAACTAAGGATGAATAAGGAAAGGGTGAAGGAAGAAAAGAGTATATATATGGTTAGGTCCAGATTTGTTCCAAAACTTTTATTTTATCAAGTATAACCTTTTGATTAAAAAAGGGATTGGATATTTTAAGGTTATTTTTTATCAACAATTTTTTTTAAACTAGACTTGGGCTAGTATTTGAAGTACATAAAGTTTTCTTACTTAATTAAATATCGTGTCTAAATTTGGCAAAAGATGAAGTAAAAATATACAAAGAGCAGAAAACTCATGATATATGCCTATTGATCATCTGATGTTCCGTATTTCTTAGGGACTGTTCGATTAGTGAATGCGGGATGGAAGGAGATACATTTGAAATAAGGATTCTTTTGGTCACAGAAAGAAGCCTGCCGATAAAGATGACGGTGAAATTAATTATGACGTTCGGTGTATTAGTTGATCAACGATGTCAGTAGAAGTGAGGAAAATGTAGATTCGATTATTCGAAATGCGAGATTTAAAAGTAATATTTTTTGGATAAACTATTTTACCAATTTCTTTAATATATTCAAATAAAACAGTATTCAAAATGGAGTGCATGACAATAACTTGTCCCCTTTTAGAAAACGAACGGGAAGGAGGTCTAGAGACTGCGCCAACGACATATGATTTTGGGTTGAAACTGGAGTTGTTTTGTGTAAATGTAAATATTTAATTACTGTTCATGATGTGTAGTTCTGGTTACCCAGACCGTAACACAATACCTAAACGTGAGTACCTAAAGGACCCTCTCCCAAACTGGAAAGAAAGAAAAAAAGGATCTCACCTATTTCTTGGGATTTTCTCTGGTTTTTTTTAATTAAACCAATATAGCCACAATTAAATTCGACTATTGAAATATAAAACCAAATTTGATACTCGTCTTCTTATCACATTGTGATTAAAGAACTTCGCTTCGTATTGTTAACTCATCGATGAATTAATTCATCTGTTTAACACTGTTTAAATCTTTAAAATCCATTAGGAACTTTAACAAGGGTGTTTAACCTTTGACAGTGATTTGATGTTTTTTGAATCGATTATTTGAAGCTTTATTTATAAACTTCACCATTTTATTAAACTTATTATTAAAAAAACGGTTTGCAAAAGTGCTTTTTAGCTTCTAAACATTTATACTACTTTCGATATTTTTCATGTCATACGGCTGTACGTAGGCTCAATGAAAAGCTGGCGTAAAAGCACAATTTAAAAAAAAAACAGAACTTTCTATAACCACTAACAAGAAACAAGATGAGATATTGTAGCGGACAGATCTCCCTTGCATTTTTCTGTGGCGATATTTTACGAGTACCATTATTTTAATGTTTCAAAACTAATTTACTTTTTCACTGTGTATGCTATTGATAAATCAAATTATAAAAATTAGATATTCTTTTACAATGTTCAATTTTCAGCTCTTAATGTTAATAAACAATGAAAATATTTGCAATTTCTTAAACAAGAAAAAAAAATGCTATTTGCATTTCTCTGGGCCATAGAAGGTTTTGGTTTTTTTTAATGTTTTTTTATTAGCTTTATATTGAGCCTACATACAAGTGTATGACATAAAAAAGTCAAAGTTATTAGAAATTTTTATATGCTAAAAATTTGTTACTCTTCAAACTGATTTTTAAAAACAAATTTATTATATTCTTGATGTTTTTTTTTAAATAATTTAAAACGAAGCCATAAAAAATCGATTGCTATTTACAAAATATCCCTAGAGTGACTGTTTGGACAAGTACAGTTGTTTAAATAATCGGTCTCCTGGATAAACAAATTGAATAACTCATAAACTGTATGGTCGTTCTGTATGACATTTAGCACACTTTAAAAACTCATTAACTGCCATAATTTTAAATAGTTGTATTACATATCGTTATGCAAAAAGAAAGTTATTAACATTTATAAATTATACTTTAAAAATAAGGGTTTTTAAATTATCTCGGTCAATTCTTTATGTATTTTAATTATAAAAATATCAATATTAGAGAACATTTTATGATCTATAACTTTTATTTTAACGTTTTATGCGCATAAACTTTTTTCACTTTTTACGATTGTTTAAAGCAAAGCAAAATTAGCTAAAGTCTTCACATAATTGTCATCAGCTACCCCTCATATACCTTTTAGAGACTTTAAATATCTGTTTAAGATTTTTTCAGCTTTTTTAGAGTTGTAGATCATAAAAAGTAATGTAACTTTTGAGAGTATCTAGATTAAAATACAAGAAACTATTAATCGAAATAGTTGCAAAAAACCTTATTTTTGCAGTTATTTATAAATTAAAATAACTCTTTTTTGTGCAAAAACATATAACATAGCTCCTTGAAATTATGGAAATTAATAAGTTATTACAGTGCGCTAAATGTCAATCAGAGCAAATAGTTTATAGGTTATTTAATCTGTTTATAAACATTTATATCTTTGATATCGTTTATGCCACAAACTTATATAGAGGCTAATGAAAAACTGATGAAAAACACACTTCCTAAAAAAAAAAGAATCTTCTATGACCATTAAGAGCCAAGAGAGCATTTTATATTTAAAACCAAAGCATTTTATTCTTAAAATCATACTTCCATTGTCTATTAACAGTAAAAGATGAAAATTGAAGGGACTCTAAATAAAGATCTGAATTGTGCGATCCAGCTTACAGATGGCATATGCGGTAAAGAAGTAAAAATTTATAACCCGTTAAACTGATGGTACTCGTAAAATACCTCTTCGGAAAAGTAGAATGGAGAACCATCTGAGCTCCGTTTTTTTTTAGATTTGAACTTTTTTAAAATAAATCGCGCTTGTAAAATTTGCAATATCTTGGCTGCTGTGGCACGTAAAACATATTTTTTTTTTAACTGGGGTAGCTCAACAAAAAAATGTCCTTAACACAAAAAAATTCTCTACCCTCTCCTCTTAAAATATTTAAATATTTTATAAGTCTGTAGTAGTCCAGAATGCCCAATCACATAATCCTTAAATGCAAAAAAATTAATACCAGTAGTGTGTTTGAGTTTACCAAGTTTTTTATCTCTCCTGAAAAATTGGCAAACTTGGACTTGTTGCCTTTCTGCAGTTTGCGATTCAAATATTTCCAGCCATCTGTAAAAAACGATTTATTTATTATGGAAGTAACATTATTTTAATTTAAAATCACTTTTTTCAAATATTATCGAATGTATGTATTATCCGCTAAAATTTATTTCTAAATACCTAATTTGTTCATTTCTCATACAAATGTTTTTTATTTTAAACACACAGAATTAAAATGTTTTACTTACCTCGGACCAAATTTTTGTAATACACTTCCAAATAAAATAAAATATTTAAATTCTTTAAACTTATTTAGATATAGGAAGATTTAGAAGCCACAGTACGTTTATGTACAATTTTAGTTGACACGATATTTACTAGTTGATAGTAATAACTCTATTTTAAATGAATATCTTAAGTTATTCAAGGTCTGTTTTTTTACATGTTTATTTGTAAATAAACATGTTGCTACTATGTCAGTGAAATATTGCAACGCTGGTGAATTTAATTCAATGGATCAAACTGCCATAATTTTAAATAGTTGTATTACATATCGTTATGCAAAAAGAAAGTTATTAACATTTATAAATTATACTTTAAAAATAAGGGTTTTTAAATTATCTCGGTCAATTCTTTATGTATTTTAATTATAAAAATATCAATATTAGAGAACATTTTATGATCTATAACTTTTATTTTAACGTTTTATGCGCATAAACTTTTTTCACTTTTTACGATTGTTTAAAGCAAAGCAAAATTAGCTAAAGTCTTCACATAATTGTCATCAGCTACCCCTCATATACCTTTTAGAGACTTTAAATATCTGTTTAAGATTTTTTCAGCTTTTTTAGAGTTGTAGATCATAAAAAGTAATGTAACTTTTGAGAGTATCTAGATTAAAATACAAGAAACTATTAATCGAAATAGTTGCAAAAAACCTTATTTTTGCAGTTATTTATAAATTAAAATAACTCTTTTTTGTGCAAAAACATATAACATAGCTCCTTGAAATTATGGAAATTAATAAGTTATTACAGTGCGCTAAATGTCAATCAGAGCAAATAGTTTATAGGTTATTTAATCTGTTTATAAACATTTATATCTTTGATATCGTTTATGCCACAAACTTATATAGAGGCTAATGAAAAACTGATGAAAAACACACTTCCTAAAAAAAAAGAATCTTCTATGACCATTAAGAGCCAAGAGAGCATTTTATATTTAAAACCAAAGCATTTTATTCTTAAAATCATACTTCCATTGTCTATTAACAGTAAAAGATGAAAATTGAAGGGACTCTAAATAAAGATCTGAATTGTGCGATCCAGCTTACAGATGGCATATGCGGTAAAGAAGTAAAAATTTATAACCCGTTAAACTGATGGTACTCGTAAAATACCTCTTCGGAAAAGTAGAATGGAGAACCATCTGAGCTCCGTTTTTTTTTAGATTTGAACTTTTTTAAAATAAATCGCGCTTGTAAAATTTGCAATATCTTGGCTGCTGTGGCACGTAAAACATAATTTTTTTTTAACTGGGGTAGCTCAACAAAAAGTTGTTTAAATAATCGCTTTCCATGATAAACAAATCGTCACTATTTTTATTAGTTACATTACATACCATTATGCAAAAACAAAGTTATTAAAATTTATAAATTTCTGCAAAATCAAGGGTTTTTTGCAACTATTTTGGTGAATTCTTTATATATTTTAATTTAGAAACTCACAAAAGGAAGAACTTTTTGAGATCTACAATTTTTATTTTAACTATTTTTCTCTAAACTGGATAAAAAACGTTTTATAAGCAAAAGAATGACCTCTCACTTTTTAAAATTGTTTAAACAAAAACAAACCAAAATACCTGTATGTCTTCACAGATTTATTATTAACTAACACTCGTATATCTTTTAGAACCTTCAAATATCTTTATAAGATTTTTACGTGTAATCAATGATTTTTTTACAGATGGACTGGTGTATAAATTAGTTCTCCGATAAAGATGAACTTATTTCTACTTTTCAGTATAATAACTAAAAATAGGTAGCTAAAGAAATACATATTTAAATATCTAATATTTTGTTTATGTTTATTAACTTGATATTTATTCAATAATTTGTTTTTCCGAAGTTTATTATATCATAATTATAATACCAACGAAAACGTAAAATTCAAATGATGAATGAAAAAAAAAAATAAACATTTTTTTAAGTTAATTACATAACGGAAACGGTGTAAAATAAAAGAATATAAAAAAAAGTTTCTATTTACTTACCAGAGTGTAATATCCATGTTTGACAAGCCGAAAGATTTTTTGTCGGAAATCTGAACATTCTTAAGCCATGAATTTTGTATGATGATAAACCACATTTGTAATAACAACAAAAATATTTCCAGCCATCTGTAAAAAACGATTTATTTATTATGGAAGTAACATTATTTTAATTTAAAATCACTTTTTTCAAATATTATCGAATGTATGTATTATCCGCTAAAATTTATTTCTAAATACCTAATTTGTTCATTTCTCATACAAATGTTTTTTATTTTAAACACACAGAATTAAAATGTTTTACTTACCTCGGACCAAATTTTTGTAATACACTTCCAAATAAAATAAAATATTTAAATTCTTTAAACTTATTTAGATATAGGAAGATTTAGAAGCCACAGTACGTTTATGTACAATTTTAGTTGACACGATATTTACTAGTTGATAGTAATAACTCTATTTTAAATGAATATCTTAAGTTATTCAAGGTCTGTTTTTTTACATGTTTATTTGTAAATAAACATGTTGCTACTATGTCAGTGAAATATTGCAACGCTGGTGAATTTAATTCAATGGATCAAAAATGGACGTTAAGTTTAGTCTTTAACTTTTTCACATAGCACCATCTAGTATAACGTATATCAAACAAACAATGGTATATTAAAATCTATTGAGACAGAAAGAGTGGTGACATCTAGTGACTGTCTCAATTAGAATCAAACAAATTTATACATTGCGTTGGCTAACTAGTTCTATTTAAACAATGGTTGCACATTTATGTTTTTGCTTATTTAGACAAGGTGCTGGCAAAAGAGGCCGTGAAGGTACCTCGATTCCCCTATAGCCAACGTAAGACTCTCCTTTAAGCCTTTTCACTTTCTTAACATTTTTCTGCCACAACTTCTCGTTTCTTTTTCTCTTCATAGATTCTTTTTTCGTCAGATTTTTAGGTGTTATGTCTGTTAGTATAGTTCTCTTACGGTCAGCAACACCTTCAATATCACTTTCCAATGAACTGTGTATGTCTGACGCAGGTGAAGGTTCATAGACATCTGAAGATGAATCAGACACAATCAAATCTTCTTGTAGTGTTTGTGGCGAAGCTGGGAGTAGATTGCTCGGATGGTTAACCAGAAGAGGTGTTGACATGTGCTGGTCAGATATATCACCTGAAATAAAAATGAACTTTTGAATGCGTGTTTCTTCACATTCCCATTTTCATTTAAAAACGTTTTAATGTCCGTAAATTATGCAGACATGATTTTTAGACCAATTTGTTCAGAATCAACATCGAAAATTGCTGACAAGTGCATACAGCCAAACAAAAGCCAGCCATAGCATAGCTTTTAGGTTTTTTTATTTTTTTGCTGGCAATGACTGAAAAAACTTGTATAGGAGTAATAAGATTTTAATGTTTTCTTACCTGTGTATGTTTGTACATTTTGCATTACATGGTACTGAGGTACATCTGGATGCTTGATGGTGGTTCTTAAAAGAACTTCGTTAAATAGATCATCTGAAAACAGAAAAAAGAAAAATCATAACACAGGTATTTATATAAAAAGAGTGTATGAACAAAGTTATGACAACTTAAAATATTAAAACTTTGTATAAGTTGCATAGGTCCGGTCTTTTCACCTGCGGATAACTAGTTATCGGGGAATTTATCTGACAGATTACAGACACGCCGATCTGTCAGATAAACTTCCCAATATCTAGTTATCCGGAGGTGAAAAGACCGGGCCTTATAAGAGTTACTATTACATATTTACTTACCTTTAATCTTTTAATTATCGACACTTTTTCATTATTCTTGCTATCCTTGAAGTCATTTTTCAACAATATCACTAAATTCACGAATACCTTGAAACTTAATTATTCACACTGCCAATACAACGAATGTGGCACATTCGTTAATTTGGATCTTAAATAGTAAAATAACTTGCAACGTCAAAAGCACGAACGTGGTACATTCGTCTTTTCGGTATGGCAGTAAATCTCCAACTGACGCTTTCGTGGAATGCGTTCCAGTTGAGGGGGGCAGAGGGGATAGGTCAACACTTTCGTGCTTCTGTCACCGTATACTATGAACATAATTACAGACGCTGATAACATAAAGCGGAAATGGGCAATTCGGCACATTCGCGGTTTTGGAATTGGACCGACGTTATGATATTTTTATTCGCTTAAACAGGGGTGATGAATTTCACCCCATTCACGGTATGAAATTGTTCATCCAGTTGTTTGAATTCTTTAGTCTTTAAAAGTCTAATCAAAAAAATATTTTTTAGGGAGAAATGTTTAATAGCTCTTGTTGAATCATATTAGTAAAAAATATGAAGTGAATTTTACAATTTACTATCATATTTTGGAATGAATAAATTTAGAGTGATCAATTTCTCCACAATTTACGGTAGTGATGGTTTTTAAAACTTGACCATAGCTCTGAGGATGGATTAGTAAGCCGAAAGCGCTCAGCTAGGAATTAAAATTTTTACATACTTCAAAATTATCTAACGACTTTTATTTTACTCTTCATCTCAAATAATAACAAATTCTTATATTCCCTAATTTGAAATATTGTCTAAAATGAAAAATATCTTTAATATCTTAATCTAAACAGTGCAAAACTAAAAAGTAATATAATTTTATTTTCAGAATTATGGAAAGTTAAATTTAAAGAATACGGTGATAGATTTGATGCATTACACCACATGAAAATAAATGAAGCTTTACGACAAAAACCACTAGAAAACTCTGAAATTTTGGGATACTACGGAAATTTTAAACAATTAGATATTGACTAAGGAAATAATAAACATTCTCAAAAAATATTAATTCTATTCATTAATTTAGGTTTTATTCATATTCGTAGTTTTAGTAATTACTCTTTAAGACAATCACTGCCACCTGTCGCCAAAAGGCATTTTGCGTGCGTGAATATGGTGAAACTATCGCCAAAATGTGTTTCGCCTTACTTCAGTAAGGTGCCACTGCCGCCTTCACGTTCACAAATTGTGGAAATAAATAGGTTCTTTTGCCAGTCAGCTCTACGCATAATTACTTCTTGTTTTGCAGGCACCTAGATAAAGGTTCACTTCATACATTTTTGACTCTGGTTTTTTATTAGAAGTCCTTCCTTTCCAATTCGCATATTGTTTCTAAAAATACACTCAGATATAATGTATCAGTGTTTTATTATGTTAAATATTAGGAATTCATGGTTTTTTAGTTTATTGCTAAGTAGACAGGATTGATATGTATTTCTGCTACTAATAAATATGGATTATATGCGTAAAAAGAAAATAGCAAATTATTAATGGGAAAATAACTTAACAATAATCAAGAATATTACCTCTTTAAAACCAATCCAACGAATATGCAATATCTACCTTTGGAAAAGGAATGGAAAAAGGAATCTAGAATTGCATTTATTACAGGAAAAACTAAATGTTTCTCATGCTGTTTACATGGACAATTTCTACACCATCATGCAACCTCTTCTGTCCACTGCTGGACATAGGTCTCTCCCATTTTTCGCCACTCTTCACGGTTCTGTGCTTCTTGTTGTCATTTCTTGGATATTCGTCCAATGTCGTCCATCCAGCGTGTTGGTGGTCGTCCTCTGCTGCGTTTGTCTTCTCTTGGGCGCCAGTCAATTAGTTTTCTGGTCCATCTTGTGTCTTTCAGTCTCGCTATGTGACCTGCCCAATTCCATTTCAGCTTGGCTATACGTTCGACGACATCACTGTTACCTGTTCAAGACTGATACCTGTTCAAGACTACTGACAATTTCTACAGTTCTTTAGAATTAGCCAAGAATCTTCTGGATGCTAGACCCTTTGTACTGACACTCTTAGACTTAGAGAAAAAATAATCCAAAACATATTACACAAAAAATAATAATCAACGGTGAAACCGTTACAAAATACAGAGATGGTGTACCATAATTGGAAAGTGGAAGGATACAAGGAAAAAATACGTCGTTTACATATCGACAGAAACTAGAAATAATATGCAAAAGACTGTTTTTAAAAAAGGAATCCATAAAATGAAATCAGAGCCGATAGTCAAAATGCACACATCTTGTATAAGCAATAATCCGGAAAACAAATCAGCTTCTATGAGTTTCATTTGTCAGTCATTAGAGATATGTTGACTTCAGAACTAACTGAAGAGCCGTCAATTGTAAAACAACATATTGTGACAAAACGTCAGAAAAAGAGTGAGAAAGTAAGAGTTATGCAAAAAAGGTGTGCAAAATGTGCTGAAAAGGGATCAACTTGAATTTATGTTATAAGAATATTTGTTTTTTGTATTCATATATAAAGTTCGTCGTTCATCAAGTTCGATACTTTCGGCGTCAGATTTTTTTGGGTTTTTTCGGGATCAGTTTTGGAGTTTTAGTTAGACTTTTAGAGAAACCTGACATATTTATTAAAAATCTATGATATGAGGATATGAACAATTATTTAAAAATATTTAGAGCCTACTACCATTTCTGGTGATCTGAAAATTGACCAAAACTACCTTTTTTTAAATATAATGTCCTCTATATTATTAAGGCTTATGGGTATAAGCATACTATTCTTCTACTTAGTCACGTAAAGCGGCTTTTGAAAATTCTGTGTCCGACTGATCGATTTCATTTTGTTGCAGATCATCTTCTACACTCTCCCAAAGGGCTAGTAAACGTTGGTGTTCCCTTTCATACACCATCACAGACAACAACAAAGTCCAAATTAAGTCTTGTTTACAAACAATATTTAAAATATAATATTACATTAATCAAAATTCTTAACTACGTAATTGGGACCGCGTTAGATTTTTTACTAACATCTCGACAGGAACGACTTTCATAGTGCACTGAACAAATATTTGTTAATTTAAAACTTAATTATTGGTGGAGGTAACTAGAAAAAACATTGAGAGGGGCATAGCTTGTCATAGAGTATAAATCGAACATATACTGCCCACTGAAAAGATACCAGCCATTTAAAATTCTAAGAACCGAACGTGAAATCTTCCGTAGTGCAAACTACAAAGGCTGGAGATTCCCCTCCCGTAAAATTCATAATATCTCGAAAGTCTCAACTATTATTAAGAGAATAAACTTTCTCAACAGGAAGTTTTTACCTTCAAAGTTATAAACGGCTACGTTCCACACAAGAGGCCGTAAAAAGTTCCTGTTCTTCTTACAGTCACGTACGATCCCGCACACAAAAAATAAAAAAAAACTTCATCTTCCTTTCAGTCCTAGCATTCCGCACCCATTTCTAATCAAATCCTTATCCTTACCCCAGACAGGACGAGATTGGTTGTTTTTTGCGGTTTCCCAATCTCATTGAATATGAGGTGGATGAACAACGATACCTGTTCGTCCACACGAAGAAATAGTCGCAACTATTTTCTCAACTGGTTCGAGGATGATTAAGACTGTTAAACTGCAATGAGGCCTGGCCGTTAACGCAAACGATGAATAACGGAATTTTAGTGCAATACATCAGTTCTGAAATTGGATGAAGATGTATAAACGTCTGAAGGAACGATAGCAACGCCGAAATGGTAGTGGCCGCCACTGCCATGTCCTCACACACTTACTCACTGGTTTGTTTGTGGCAGAGCTGTCTGTAGAAAGCTAACGAGGCCTGGTCGTTAACACAATCAGTAAATAACAGAATTTTAGGCACTTTTCATAGACTTTTGAGTGCCATAAAGATATTTAAAACCTATCATTAATAAAGAATTTTTATTTGTCTAGCAACGAAAAATCAGCAAATTTTAACCGAAAAGCCTATGAAGTCCAACAAGTGCAAAAAGAGAAGTGTAGTTTAGTTTATTAAATTAAAATAGCATAAATAAAAGACGAATAATATTGGTCAAGTTACTTTATTTGTCTAGTAGAAAAATTATTCTTGTACACTAAACCTAATAGAACAAATTCGAGTCGTCTGGCTCGCTGATATGCAAATTGCTCTATTACTTTTCAGTGTCGCTCAGTCTGTTGTTTTCTCCAACAGAGGGCGGTTGCTTTATACACGCATAGCTTATAAAAACATCTTTCTCGTGGCAAGTGGGATATGTACTTCAAATGAAACTAAAAAAATGTTTCTCGTGGCAAGAGGGATATGTATTTGAAACTAAAAACATTTGAATTGCAAATATTTAAATATATAATAAATTTTTTTAAATTCTCTGGGAGGGGGAGCATGACCCCCATGGCCCCCTTTTCTGTATCCGCCCTTCACAGGACAAATAAAAGATTATATTAACCAATCATATTTATTAAATGTAAAGAAAATTAAATTTAATACTAGCAAAAATCAAGTCTTCTTTATATTTATTAAGCATATTTTTAAACGTTATGTAATTGGAATTGTATTTAAATTTTTGATTTCTGACATTATTATTCCTGATAGGTGCGGTACCACAAAGTCACAGGCGGCAATCAAGTTGATTTAACCGGCTGTGATACTGCGAACACTCACCAACCCGTCTGGCAGGCATGGTGTTTTAAATGCCAATATACCCCTTAACCCTGCGTTGGTGTGGTGGGGTGTGATACACCCCACGCATGCAAAAAATGGATTTTCTCTTAAAAACAGCATCTTACCGCCCTCTACTGTTCAGTAGCTGTTACTATAACAACACTCTATCAAGAAGCATTGTTACTTTCATAATTTCTTCAATACCCACTTACATAGATGTCAGAATATGCTGCAGGGGTATGTCACACCCCACCACACCTCTGGCGTCAGTCAGTTAATCATTGTTGATGCCTGGACATTTTTTCCGAACTTCACGTGATTTTTTTGTTTTTACTCTGGTTGTTGTGCTCAAAATTTGTTATGAATATGTGTAGTTATGAACAAGAGCAAGCAAGGTTGCTAAGATTCTGGGAAGAGGTACAAAGTGATGAAGATGAGGCTATTCCTGATTCCGAAGACGAAGTGCAGCTCGACAATGTTACTGAAAGTTCGCATGACACAGACACAAAACAAGATGGCGAGGAAGATGAAAGTGAACAAGAGAATGGAGATGATGCGAGTACATTTGCTAGATATTATTGGGGTAGAGATAAAGTGACGAAATGGGCTAAAAAGGTAGAACTACGATTGGTTCACACTAGAGCCAAAAATATAATTTCTCAATTGCCTCGCGTGAAACGACGCGATAAAGAAGCTAAAACTGCAATTGATTGTTGGAAGCTTTTCATGGGTGACATACTCATTGTTGATATTGTAAAACATACTAATGAGAAAATCAATTCAGTAAGTGAATTTTTGCAACGATGATCATCAATACGTAGTAAAAGTGACCTCCGAGCAAGAAATTTTTTTTATTTGGATTACTTTATTTAGCAGGAATTCATCGATAGTCCCGGCGAAACCTTGAAGATTTCTGGGCAAATGACGGCACAGAAATGCCAATATTCAAGAAAACTATGTCTCTAAAACGCTTTCAATTTCTGCTAATGTGCTTGCAGTTTGACAATGGAGCTACACGCGTAGATAGAATCAAAGAGTAGTTGACAATTTTCAGTCAAATTGGAGGCATTTCGTGGCAGGTGCTTTAGTCGATTCAATATGTTATTATACTACAAACTTGGAAATTTATTGTGGTTCTCAACTGGATGGTCCTTTGGGCCTTTGGTCCTTTGGACCTGGTCCAACTGAGTATGAAGCCTACAGATGTAGTTTTACGATTGATTTCACCAGTGCCTGGCAGCAAACGAAATATCACATTCGATAATTGGTTCACTAATTATCCATTAATGCAACAACTTCTTGAAGAACACCAATTAACATCTGTGGGTACTGTCCGAAAGAACAAGAAGCAAATTCCTTCCACAATGGTCAACACAAAAAATCAAGAACAGTATTCTACACTTTTTGGGTTTCCAAAAAAATACAACCTTAGTATCCTATATCCCACAGAAAAACAAATATGTTCTGTTGTTATCAACACTACACCATGATGACAGAATAGACTCATCTACAGCAAACGCTAGGAAGTCAGAAATAGTCACATTCTACAATGTTACTAAAGGAGGGGTTGACACCGTTGACCAGTTATCAGGTACATACGACGTTTCCTGAAACAGCAGAAGGTGGCCGTTGACGGTATTCTATGCGCTCTTGAATATGTATGGAATTAACTCCCAAGTAATCTATAAGATCAACAATAATGACTATATTCTGAAGCGCCGAAAATATAATAAGTATGAAATATTATATTTTGTCACTGATAACAGATTATTTGGAAGAAAGACAACACAATCCTCAGTTGCCGAGAAAACTGCGTGAGACACCGGGCTATAAGACTGCAGATTGTGATGAACCGTTGGTTCATCACAATCATGTATCAGAAAGTACAAGGTAGATGTGTAGTGTGTCCCAGAACAAGAGACAGAAAAAGTCGCTACGTGTGGTATGATTGCAGACATTTTGTTTGTTTAGAACAAGCATGTTTCAAATGCGATAGTTGCGTCAACGAGGAAAGTCAGTAAATGATGTTGTAACTTTTGTTGATGTATGTATTATTCTTTATAATGTTTATTTGTTTATAAGTCAATAAAGAAAATTGTGTTGTGTTTTGTGTTCAGAAGTCTTTAGTTCTTTTATTTCATTTCAGAAAAATGTAATGATTTTAAGTTGCTATTTCTGCTATTTTTGAACTGTGCAATAAATTGTTTGAGCTGATAATACTTTTTCAATTTTTTTAATAATACGCACTATTTCAAACGAAAAGTATATACTTTTGATGCAGATACTCAAGTATTGAGTTTTCCAAGACGTATTTTGCTATGGGGTATGTCACACCCCACCACACCAGACACGTAAGTTTTAGGCACCACACCAATGCAGGGTTAAAACCGCAATGTCAGATTTTAAAACAAATACTGATTTACCCCAGGTGAGTAGAATGCGTCCAAAATCTCACACTGATTTATTAGTCTGTCCCAAGGATTCTGTGGGAGACAAAAAGCTGACTATACGGAAACCCAAAAACCCCACAACTCTTTACGTTAGTACATACAATGCCAGAAGTCTACTATCCGAGGAGAGAATCACAAAAATGGAAACTGAAATGAATAAAATTAAATGAGATGTCATAGGTATCAGCGAAAATAGAAAGAGAGGTGAAACTTTAAAAACACTGAAATCAGGGTATATATTCTATCAGACTGTCTCTGAAACTACATCAGTTGGAACGCGAACAAAATAGTAAACATCCAAAGTATATCCTCTAGAGTGGCATATCTTATTCTGAAGTGGAACAGTAGATATCAACTATGTGGCGATGTCATCGCAAAAATATGTGTAAAAGAAGCAGAGCTAGAAACATCCTTGGGAAAATTCGGTTCGCCAGGAAGAAACGACAGAAGAGAAACGCTACTAGGATTCCAGAATAATTTATTCAATATGAACAGTTTCTTTTACAAAAAATGCACAGAAAACGGACCTGCAAAAGTCCAAACGGTAGAACATGGAACGAAATCGACTACGTCATAAGTGACGAAAAACAATTAATTAAACATAATGATTAAAAATAAATCTCATGGTATCTGGATACCCGCATTAGATATCAACCAATATCAGGCACATATCAATAATAAGCTACTACTGCATGAAACCTCCGAGAACGATCGTAACGACTTGAATAATTGCATCATAAACGCCGTACAAGAAAGTCACCGAGTGCACTGTCCTAAAAGAAAATTAAATAGTAAAATAAGTCCATATACTGAAACGCTGCTAAATCACAGAAGACAAATGAGAAGCGATGAGAATGCAGACAGCCAGACTCTAATAGAAATGAATAAAACTGTTTCGAAGGCAATTAGGAGAGATTTAAGGAAATTTAAAACCGATCATATTAAACGTACTATACAGGAAAATACCAGCTTAAAATTTCTACGTAGAAAGTTAACGAATGGGAAATGCGAAATCCATAAATTAAGAAACAAGCAAAATGAAATAATATCACGTAGAGACGAGTTAATACAGGTCGTCGAAAAGTTCTACGAGGAATTATATGAAAGTAGACGAAAAGATCAAACAGGAATACAAACAGCCATTTCAAAGAAGATCATGAATTAAGGTTCCGAACTAATGCCAGAAATAAAGTTAGATGAGATTAGACAAGCGTTAAGAAAAATGAAAAATCACAAAGCCCCAGGAAAGGATGAAATTGTAATAGAAGCTATCGTATATGGAGGAGATATGCTATCAATTAAGGAAACTGTTTAATCTATGTTTGCAGCAAAGAGAGGTGCCCAAAGAGTGGAACAATGCTGTAACCATTACTTTACATAAATAACGGACCTAGAGAATTATAGACCTATTAGCCTGTTGAACCACATATACAAGTTCTTCATTATGTTAAGGACATCAAGATTGGAGAAATAATTAGATTTCTATGAAAGTAGCACTTGCAGGCAGGATTCTTCAATCATATCAGCAGGATCAAATTTCGGTACCAATGATCACCTCCATACAGTAAAGACGCTCATTGAAAAATCTATAGAATACAAAAAACCTCTTGTCCTCACTTTCATAGATTTTCATAAAGCGTTCGACACGATCGAAATAGACAATAGAAGCAATGAATGACAGCAGGATTGACCATGGATATAGTGAACTTATTTACAACATTTACAAAAATGCCACTATGACTGTTAAGATACACGATAAAACCCGACCAATAAAAATAAAACGTGGGATAAGGCAAGGAGATACATTGTCACCGAAATTATTCATAACGGCATTAGAGTATGCCTTTAAGATGGTCAATTGGAACCACAGAGGAGTAACAATAAACGGCGAAAAACTTAACCATCTCCGTTTCGCAGATGACATGTCATTATGACAGATAATTTAGGAGAAGCCACAGATATATTAAATGAATTGGACTTTGCATGTTCGAAGGTGGGCCTCAGAATGAACTTGTCCAAAACTAAGTTTATGACAAATATGGTCCCCAATAACCATTTAACTATTCAAAACAAAGTGGTAGAACATGTGGAGAAATATACGTATTTGGGTTACAAAATAAGAATCAGCAGGGATAACCAAACATGCGAAATCCGAAGACGAATTACTTTAGCGTGGGCAGCCTTTGGAAAACTGCGAGACACACTTACGGTCAACATAGCAATTAGCCTGAAAAAAAAATATTTAAACAGTGCGTATTACCGGTCATGACCTATGGGGCAGAAACTATGACTCTAACCAAGACTACGGCTTCGAAATTGAGAGTGGCACAGAGACGAATGGAACGGTCTATGCTGGGATTGACGTTGCGGGACCGAATAAGAAACGAAGATCTGCGAAGAAGGACGAGTATTGCTGATACGTGGAACGCATAGCGGAACTAAAATTGAATTGGGCAGGCCATGTAGCGAGAATGCATGATTCACGATGGACGAGCAAAATTACACATTGTGGGCCAAAAGCAGACAAACGTAGTAGTTGAAGACCACCTACACGTTGACGACATTAGGCGTATCACGAAAAATTGGCAACAAAGAGCACAAAATCGCAAAGAATGGAGGAGTTTAAGGAAGGCCTATGTCCAGCAATGGACGTGATAAATGGGGGCTGGATAATGATAATGATGATGATGATGACATTATTATTAGGTATATCATGTCAATAAAAAAAAATTCTATATTAAATTTTTAATTAATATTTATATTCGTATATGATTTATAAAAGCACTGTTTAAGTTATATTTGACTATGCCGCCCGCAAAAAAATATATTTCGGAAATGGTCCGTTGTCCGACACAGCTTGCCGACCCCCAGAA
Source organism: Diabrotica undecimpunctata (assembly GCF_040954645.1). NCBI lineage: Eukaryota > Metazoa > Arthropoda > Insecta > Coleoptera > Chrysomelidae > Diabrotica > Diabrotica undecimpunctata. Next base: position 97,708,262 of record NC_092809.1, read on the forward strand.
CTACTTGATACGGTAAAAACTTGTTTTTTGGAAATTTGGAGATGATATGCTGTCCGACAAAGGTTGCCGAGCCCCGAACTACATGATGCGGAAAAACTTGTATTCTTCCACTGATTAGTTGAATTTTTGATGAGGACCGTTTTTTTATTCTTTTATTTTTCGGTAGTTACAGTGGCGCACTAGTTATTTTTCCCGAGTTGTAAAAATCAGCTACAATATAGCATTTCATAGTACAGTATTTTATGTATTAATGAAATCATTGTGACTTTTTTCAATAATCACAGTTGACAACACTAACCAAGCATTGAAAACATAACCTTACTTTTCTCTGCCTTATATTTGAGGCTGTTTTAGGACATTTCCCACTAAGTTTGTGTTGTTTTGTACTATTATGTGTTTTTTTCGGTAATTAGTAAGTTTGTTTCGTTTAATTGCATTACGGATATTACGCCTAGATAGCTCGAAAAGATTATCACGTTAAATGAACACACTTCTATGTCACAAAGAGAAATCTCAAGAAGTGTGAAGTGAGTCAGGGGGTAGTACGCAAGATTTTAAAGCGTAAACGAGAAACGGGATCAATGGATGTGAAAAGGTTAGGAAAATACAGAAGAAAAAGAAAAACAACACCAGCAGATGAAAGACTTTTACTTCGAAAGAGCAAATTGGACCCAACAAAAACAGGCCAAGAGCTTCAATAATATCTACTAGCATCAGGTATAGTAATTTATGACTCAACTGTTCGGAAAAGACTTTTGAAGAATGGTAGAATAACAATGTGTATACAAAAAAAAACAGCTTCTAACTGAACGAATGAAGAAACAAAGGCTATTGTGCCCCAAACATATTCTAATTAAACTGTGAACGACTGGAAAAAAGTTCAATTTACAGAGGAAACTCACTTTATAGTTCATGGACAGCGGTCGAAATTCGTCAGGAAGTCTGACAATGAAAACCTTACAAAATCTCATATTGATAAAACCGTAAAACATTAGTCAAAAAAATGTTTTGGGATGTTTTTCATACACGGAGCTTTGATCTTTGGTACCAGTCTATGGCATGATGAACAGCCAAATATAGAAATCCATGTTGGAACTGCGTATGGATACAGAACTCACGAAATGACAGCCCCAAGGAGGAGCGATTCTACAACAGGACTCTACTCGCTGTCACAAGTCAAAGCAAACGATAGAATTTTTAAAAAATAAGAAGATTAATGTTTTAGATTGACTTGGTAATTTACCAGACCTTAACCACATTGAAAATTTATGGGCCATTTACAAAGGTAGACTGCGCAAAATCGACTTACAAAAATTAAAATGTTAGATCATTTAGGTTTGGTTTCGACATGAAAGGATATCTAGGAACTATCAGAAGCTGGTAGAATCTATGAAAAAATGGATAAAAGTAGTAATTGCAGCCAAAGGGGGACATATTTTCTATTAAATAATCTAAGTTTACCTTTATAGTTTTGTCAAACTATATTTTTTTCTAAATAAACTGTTTTATCAATAAAACAGCCCATAATTTCATTAATTCGCACAGTATTGTAATAAAAACTGTACTAAATTAACATCTTCTGAGTTTAGAGCTAAATTGATTAAAAATTCTTCTTTTTTCTGCAGTGGGTGCCGCGCGGCGAACAGTGAGACGAATTGCTGAATGTGTATCAATCTGGATATAAATGTGTACTATAAGATTTTCAACCTTGCTGATTACGAATTTAATTCGACAAAGTTGAAAAATTCAAAATGGCGAATCAAATATTGCGGACCAAACCGCATAAAATTTGAATTAATTCGAGATAAGTCGGTACTGTAAGGTTTTCGACCGCTATGAATACGAATTATGATATCAAAATTTTAATATTGTAAATACTCCAGTCGTCAGAGACGAAAATGCCACTGAACCTCTAAAAATTATACCAACAAGCTGAATTTTACCAAAAATGTCAATTTTAGGAGACTAAAAAAGGTACAAAAAAATTCAATATCTTTTGATCCGAATATCCTATTGACAAGAATCAAGATGAGTTTTAAAGGTAAAGAGTTCAACTTTCGTCTTCAATTTTTGTAGTTTGCTGGAAATGAACTCAGATTTTATAAAGGTGATGAATAAATAATCATGAGATTAATACAATGTATCCCTTACATTGACCGACCACTATGAAGTTTCCCTAACTATAACTTAATTTTCAAAACCTATAGCATGAAATTTTCGTTTTGAGTTTTGGCACAAATTTGAGGCATTTGAAATATGCATAAAAAATGGCGAATTTAAACTTTTACATTACAAACGATCCAAAACGTTCAAATTGCTCTTTTTTAACCATTACGCTTTTTAAAATTACCTTACACTACACACTACTAGTCACTACATCCAAAATCGTCTTTTCGGATGCATTTCCAGTGACCTGCATTCGTTCGTAATGTAAAAGTTTCAATTCTACGTTTTTAGTCATATTTTAAATGCCTCAAATTTGTTGCCAAAAATCAAAATTGTATTTTCATGTTATAGGTTTTAAAAACTGGTCTCCAACAATGAAAATTTTACTACAAGCGGTCAAAGTTTATTTATTGAACAGCTTTAAAGAATCTGGCTTCATTTGCCGCAAAATACAAAACATGCATACAAAAGCTGCACTCTTTGCCTTTAAAACGCATTTTGATTTTTGTCAATTGGACACTTTTTTCAAAAGATATCGAATTTTTACCGGTGAGTTGATACAAATTTTATTTAACATTGATTTGGCGCACGGAACTGACATTTAAAATCGCAAGTCCATTCAAGCGTTGTTTCTGAGAAAACGGTTCATTCCACGCTAAAAGTGGAAAAAGAAAACATATTTATTGAAAATTATCTCAGCAATATTTTTTATTCAAAACATTTTTTTTTGTGGCATAAAGATTCTTGGTAAATCGATTTTTTTGCGTCTTTACCTCCCTCCGAGGGGTATTTTAAGGAGAAGCCCGGGGATTAAAGCGGTAAACTTTTTTGCATCGTTTTTGGGGTTCCAAAATTAATATTCTCGGCAAAATTCAGCTTGTTTGTATGATTTTTAGGGGTCAACTCTCTGACGAATGGACTTAACGGCAAATCCTAAATGGTGAACAAAACTTATAAAAATTTACAACAATTAGACATAACAGTGTCCTATAAGGTTTTTGACGTTTCTAAATACGAATCTAATATCAAACAAACGTAAAAATCTTAAAATACTGTATCCAAAATGTTTTAGTTGTTCATGTCAAATGAATAAATTTCTTTAGAATACGAATACGTTTTGCAAGTCCGCTGTCACGCTGTATAAGTGTTTTTTCAGGTCCATCTTCAAAATGGCTAATATATCGCTGGAGTCTTCATTTTCGTAGGAATCTGTGGCTCCACAAACATCCTTTTCTGAATCATCATCAAAAATCCTTTGATTTTTCTGACAGGTATTCTTAAGTTAAAGTAGATTCCATGTACACTAATTGAACTATCTTCCAATAAAGTCGTCCCAGGAACGCAACTTAGCAATATTGGCAATATTATTTGCAAGTCGTCTATTTTAAAATGTATAATACATGTCTGAATTAATAATATGAATGAGTCAGATAAAATAAAATTATTAAAAGAATATTTTACCAAGGAAGAAAAATAAAATTTGTTTAATTTATTAATGTTTTGTATTTTGAGAACGGTTTCCGAACAGGAAATCGAAACGTCAATTAACTTAGTTTACCCTTTAATTGTGGCTTAATTACAACAAAAATCTTATTAGTGTATTCTACCCTGTAATTATTATCACTGATTTTACCTATGTGTTCTCAGTCAAGTTGGAGTCAGGTAAACTCGATATGTAGCTTGTATCTGATCTGAGTAAATAACTGACAAAAAGAATATTTATTGATTCTAACATGTTATACCACCATTTGATGTTAATAAGAGCCTCAGCTAAGAGAGGAGAATTTTTATTTTTTCATTAAGAGTTCATTAGATTTCTATGTGAACCTTATCCCGGAATATATTCATATGTTTTGTGGCCAGAAACTGCCTACGAAGGATGAGTAGGTTTCTAGAGATTTAGCCAGAATGGCATGGTTGGGTAATGAAGTCATAACACCTGAGCATAATTACAGTGCTGTTGATTATATACAATTTAACACCTTTCACTTATATTGAAAAATCTTTTGTAATGATCAACTAGTAAGGCTTCTAAATAACAAATAGAGATATAAATAGTATTGAAATGTATACTGGTGAATATTTTAAAGGTCCTTGATTCTTGCGCATGATATATAACTAACATGCTGGGCAATCGTGCTAACTAATCAATATTGTTTCTGTTTTAGAAAAAATGACGACAAAATATGATCCTAATAATCCCAAAGATGCAGAAGAATTGTTAAAAATATATGAGAGTTTAGAATATGACGATACCTTGGCTCAGGAAATTGACCAGTGTAATAAAGTTTAACTCATGTTGTATTATCCAAATGACGGAAATAATTCTGACAAAAATGATATCTAAACTGATGAGAAAAACCAGTTCAATTACACTTTTCATAATATTTACCGAGGTAAACTATCTCAAAGTATGGATATTACAGCTATTTCTCAAAATTTTCAGCAATTGAGAGAACAGTGCTGTCCAAATAAAACTTTGACTGAAACTCACGAATCAGGTAACAAAAGAAAAAGGAAGGTTGCAGAAATTTCACAAGATTCTGAAAACAGAAAAAATCTACGAAAAGAATAGCTCGTAAGTGGGAAGAAAAATTGGAAAAATGAGCTATAAATGATGCCCTATATGAAACCCCATATACTAAATGAATAGAAACAACAAAATTTTAAGCCAATCGATGTGTTTAAATTATTTTTTGATGAAAAATTCATGGACTATCTTTGTAAAGAAACGGTAAAGTAGGCTTCACAAAAATCCTGTCCATTCTCTTTGTCCGTTGATGATTTATATAAATACTTTGGCATCTTTATTCTCTCTGGAGACCACCCACTGTCTTCTAGGAGAATGTATTGGGAATGTCGAGGGCACTCTTACTCACATCTAGTTAGTAATACTATGAGTTGAAACAGATTTGAACAGATTCATAGATTTTTACACTTTATTGAGTTAAAATAAAGTTTAACCTCTAATTGACCATCTAAATGAAGGTTTTCATCATTACCTCCAGCCAGTGAACGGAAGCTTTGTAGTGGACGACGCCATATTATTAACGACGCCGTATTATGAACATCATTTAATGAAGCAGTATATTCGAAGAAAACCTATCTGTTACGGATATAAATTCTGGTGCGTTGCGATCAATAAAGGTAAGCTTGCAAAATTTCATCCCTATACTGGAAGTGGAGACAAATTACAGGGTAACTCGTTAGGAAGTTCCATATCCGAAAATCTGTGTACAGGGTTTTTACCACAAGAATCTGTTATCCATACCGATAATTTTTTCACATTTTTACCTTTATTGACAAGGTTGCGAGATCAAAAGATGCACTGTATCGGCTCAATTAGAAAAGACAGAATTGAAAGAGCCCCACTCAAAGAAATAAAAAAAAAAACAAATTGTTAAAACTTCCCACGCTCTACATAGCAAAGAACATCAGCTCACTCTTGTTCACTGAAATGACAATAATAAAGTTACTATGAAAACTAATATTTCAACTTTAGAATTATTTACTATGGGAGACTGTAAAAGATGGTCCATAAAAGACCAGATAACAAGAAAATGGGTGGTATAGACTCAATTCGAATTCGATCTAAAAAATGGTATTGGGCGATATTTGGATTTTGTTTAAATGGGACTATAGTCAACATGTGGCTTCTTTACCACAACATTGAGTCAATTTGTTTATTAGAATTTTGGATGTGAGAAATTCGTTTAGATAATGTGAGTAATTTGGTGGACAATATTGAAAAACAACGAAAGTGCGCAAATGTGGCAAGTGTACCAAACATCGATGCATTAAAATGTAATGTAAGACTTCATATCGAGCAATGTTTTGTCAAATATCACACGTTGTAAAAAATTTTAAAATAAATAATGTTTTATGAAATATTATGTTCTTTATTGCAAAGCGTATGATACATCAAACGTCAAAAAAGACAGTTACAAAGAAAAAAAACGTAAATTTTGCACATTGCTATTAAAAACAACCTCTCTTTATTTAATTTTCAAGTTTTGGGGATTATTTGGGAAAGTATTTAGTATTTATTTTCATATTTTACATTTAATATTGTTATCACTATTATAATATGATCTTATTTAATGGTATATTCTAATTACTTTAAACGATACTATTTTCTGCTATTCAGTAATATTTCATTGTTAAACTGGCTAGCATATTTAGTCTGTTTTTAAGTTCAAAGAATCTGACTTCTCTTTGTTATTTTGGAAATTACGTCGCAAACACAGAAACCGCTGTAAAGTATCATATTTCTGTGACCATTTTAGTTGAATTATTTCCATTCAACATCGCAATACAATACGCGCTTCTCCCATAGACCACCTAAGAACAGGTAAAGGGTTTTTCTGACCATCTCAACACACTTTCTATTGAGACAGCGTACTGAAAACATCCAGTTGATCGGTTACGTCCTTGTTTCGTGCCTCGACCGGCGTCGCGACGGGCATATACAAATCTACTTCACTGGCTGCGATTAATACACCAATATTTCAAAGGTAAGTCTTTTTCTTTGTACAGATAACTGCAATGAGTTAAGCTAGATAATTTTAGTAATTTATTCACAATTAATATTTGCTATTTTCGCTAATTTGTTTACAGTCAAAATATTGCATTTTTTCTTCGATATTATTCTAATTTCATTTAACCAGCGACCTCTAGTTTTACACAAAACAGGGATTAATAGATTAAGTCGGTATAAAGCAAAACCGTGTATTGAATACTCACAATCCAAAATTAAAAGAGAGAGATATAATACGGTTTAAATTTTAATTAAACATTGATACGACACTGTAATACAATCGTTGCATAAAATATATTCAGTTATAAATATATTACGTATGTTAATTAACTAGATTTATCAGCAGGTATCATATTCCAAATTCCATTATTCAGATTATATTCCAAACCGCAATATTTATTATGCAGAAAACTTGATTTCTGTCTTATACACAGCTCTAGTGACATTGGTTTTTATTTTCGACCGCTGTTTAAAGTCGCCTTTTTTAATCACAAATCAAAATAAATATAACACCAAACCGATTATTATCGTTCTTGATCAAAATAAGTACCATCAGTATGATTACAAATGAGTTGTTGTTAACGGAACATTCCAAAGTGCGTCAACAATGGGGTAAATCTTTAAAGGATGTTCTCCAAGATATTCAGATATTAAAGGAGTGGTGTGAAACTCAAAAACATTTTCCCGAAATTCCAGGTAATTCACTAAACTAATTAAATCATTAGATAACACAAAATTGTTGCTTTTTTTATTTCAATTGACCGCATCAACTATTAAGATTGGTTAAGCCGGATAACTATATTTTTGAAAGAAGTGTTTACCAAAGTAAAGTCGGTATCAGTATGTTTACAGACTTATTTATTTCAAATGATTGCAGTACCCTACCCTCCTAAGGAAAACCACAGTTTCTGAAGTACTTATAATAATGAGTAAATGGACTTCAAGGGACTATGGATTTATATCAATAAATCTGTAAATAAACTATGTTTAAAAAAAAGGAGCAGTAGTTTGTCCTAATTTTATGCTTACTATGGCAGATATTGGGAAAAAAGCGTAAGTAATATGAGGAATTGCTAAGTAAAACTACAGCATCTACGGATGTTATGTTTTTGCGGTGTTTTTTCTTAGCATAATGTTAAAGAAAATATAATTAAACAACAAAATAAGTTTTTGAATAATTCATTAAAAATGCATATTTAATAAAAATAGCCATATTTATTAGACCGGATAAACCGTAACAAACAAATTTTAATACAAAAGAAAAAAAAATAAATATAGAAAGAAATTATCTTATTAATCCTTAGCTCCCTTAAGGTTTTGCCAAAATTGTAATCTATTTGAAGGCATTATGGTTTTGAGATTTTGGGCAATACTCAGTTTAGGTCACTCTACACATAACCAAGCTTTTATATGACAGTTAACATACGCTTAAATGGTGTCAGAGTTGCCACGTCTCCAGTTTTTTCATACTCTCACATATTATAAAAATGCATTGAAATTATATAAAAAATCATAGATTTTAATTAAATTAAAGATAATAATTAAATGCATATACAATAAAATTGATTAAAATGACATAAAAAATTAATAGTATTAATTAAATTACCGTATATAATAGAAATGCATTGAAATTAGTTAGCGTAGCGGGTTGACCATTCGCACCTAATAATAAGGTCCTAATAGATAAGATTTGGAACGTGCTAATTTACAATATTTTACTGCATTTAAAGCATCAGAAAATATTTGTTTTATACTTATTTAAAACTTGTAGCTTCTCATAATACAAATTATAATTTCGTAAAAGTAACTTATATTTTAAACCTTCATATACAGTTTACAAAAAAAATATGGCAAGTTTTATACTTATTTAAAATTTGTAGCTTCTCATAACACAAATTATTATTGAGTATTGCCCGAGATTTTTAATAAGGGTTTCTTTTTTGTTTTTTAATACTCCACATGGGGATGTAAATGCCTGGCTGGGAAGTTTTTTATTTAAAACTTTATTTTCAAGAAAATTTATTCCGAACCTACTATCGGAGTTATTTGTTAACTTGTACTTTAGAGAAAATGATCTTCTGTTGACAACAATTTCTCCTTTTTTCGCCAAGTGAGGACGAGGCTCTATTTTTTTAATTTTTGCTTGTGACACGAAATCTTGACACTTGACAAAAAACCTGTATACTGCATTGCTTTTATATTAACCTTTTCTGAATTTGCATTTCCAACAGCTGTCACAAAATCGTTAAAATCGTAGGTTTTCTTTTGTTTTTTTAAAGATAGTTTCACCTGATGGTGGAAGCTCATCTGCGGACACGAAGGTGTGTCCTGGTTCAAAATACTAAATACAAATATCTTGATCAGATATAGCGTAAGAATTTACAATATATACAAGGAAATATAAAAAACTCAAATATTTATTTTGACCTGAGCATTTATCAACCCAAAGGACAAAATGTTCGACATACCTGTAATGTAAAAAGAAAGAATTTGATGAGGTAATTATTTCTGCTTTTCCCCGTCCAGTTATATCGTCAGACCACGGGCATGCAAAAGTTTTTTGTTTTTTTCCTTTACCCACGGATACAAAGCTTTCATTGAATGTCAATATTCTTTGGGTAAATATTGCTTTCTTAAACATATCGATTCTTAGTAACATTATAACATTTTGTAAGTCAACATAAGTAGAAGGGTAGCCACTTGAAGACAATTTGAGCTTTGACCTCTGACGTCACAAGCCCCGTCTACATTGATCCCCACTCTACGCTCAAGGTCACACTCCAGGTCATGCAAACTGCTTAAAATTTAGGAAATCGTATTTCCCTTGTTGCTTAAAATTTGTTAAAGCTGTTCAAGATCTGATTAAGACCTGTTCGAGACCTGATCAAAACCTATTCAAAACCTGATCAAAACCTGTTCAAGACCTGTTCGAGACCTGATCAAAATCTGTTCAAGACCTGTTCAAGACCTGTTCAAGACCTGATCAAAACCAGTTCAAAACCTGATCAAGACCTGATCAAGACTTGTTTGAGACCTGATCTAAAGCTGTTCAAAGATTGATCGTATACCTACATTTTACTATGAATAAAGATTCGAAAAGAAAATTTATAACAAAACAGAGAAACATCCTAAGTAAATTGAGACAACTCAAACAAGGACAAATAATTCAAGAAGATTGATTCATCGTAAAATGTATGTATACGATCAATCTTTGAACAGCTTTAGATTAGGTCTCGAACAGGTTTTGATCAGGTCTTGATCAGGTCTTGATCAGGTCTTGATCAGGTCTTGATCAGGTTTTGAACAAGTTTTGATCAGGTCTCGAACAGGTCTTGATCAGGTCTTGAACAGCTTTAACAAATTTTAAGCAGTTTGCGTGACCTGAGCGGCTTGAGCGTGGAGTGGGGACGAATTTAGACGGCGCTTGTGACGTCAGAGGTCAAAGGTCAAAGTGTCTTCAAGTGGCTACCCTTCTACTAACATAGACTTTAGGGGTCGTTAATGTATCTGGTTCATTTGTATCCAAATGATATAATTCTCTTGAATCTCTGGCAGGTTGAATGTGTTCTTTACAGCTATCATATTTACTACATGCTGGATTCAAGTTCTCAGAATTTTGCTCTTTATTGTGTAGTTGGAATGCTTTACACAGTTCGCACTCTTCATGGCCCAGCTTTGTAAAAGATACGTTTTTATTTTTAAGATGCTTTTGATTAACCTTATACAAGCATCAAGGTTCAGAGTAGATATTTTGCTTTTACAGGCCGCCTTCACACGTCCATCTTTTTTTAAGCAAATAGGAGTAGACGATTGAAATACGCGCGAATTACGTAGCAAAAACACCGCGATTGTGTACAGAATAAACTGCAGGCTCCGTCATGTATATGCTGGATTTTACCTATGTAAAGTTAAGTAATATTGTATTTGCGGGGTTCTTCCATAGTTCCACGCATGTGTTCGTAGATGCTAGGTTTAGTATTTCTTTCAGAATATATATATTTGGGATTATAAATACTGTACTCTTCTTAAATAATCATGTAAGATAAACTCTCTAGATCTAATTTCCACGCTTAACTAAATTTTCATAATTTTTACATATGCGATGTTTTTCCTAAGGACGGCAGTACCTTGGATGATACCAATACCACAAAAAAATCAATTTTTTTAAACCAAAATTTTCATGTCTGGTCGGAATTTTTCTGAGAAATAATATATTGTAGTATTTTTTATTAATCTAATTTATTGTCTTTATTTATTATCAATATAACACTTACAAGTTTAAAGTCTTTATTTGTACAATATAACTAATTTATTTCACACTAATAATTAAATAATTTATTTACATTTATTACGATACGCGCGTTATATTTTAAAAACTCGACGCGATGTTATTTTTCAGACTAACTGTCCTTAACAAAATTCCCTCTTTAAATATAAAATGCCGTTAATCGAGAATTCCGGCGATTCACTTCGAATAGACGAGAAGATCACTCGGACTGGTCTTTCAGCTTAGCGGCGAAATTACTAGAATTCGGTCGGCGATCCTTGCTGAATGGTCTCGAACGCAATGGAACTGGTTTTAGCGTAGGGGTCCCTTGGATATTGCCTACTAGAAAAATACTTATTAGAAAAACATGTTTACAGTTTTGAGTCATATTATGCGTCATTATTTATCGTAACAATATCATTAGGTTATGCTGCAAATCGAAGTTCTTCTGTTGTACTTGGAATATGATTATTAATTATTAAGCAACGTTTTAGTTGTACCCATATGTACTCTACCAGATTTAAGTTCTGGCTATATGGTGGATAATTAAAAGTTTAAAACTAAATTAAGCTTAGCTTATAACCAGTTATCGGTGCTTCTTTATTCTTAAAACTAATGATTTTATTTTATTTTGTTTTTCTTATGGTGTTCTATCCAATTAGCGGATGTTGATGACAATTCTAGCATCCTCCTCTCGGTCTTGTGTGGCTCTAAAGAGTGCATGGACATCGGGGTTTGTCCAATCCCTTATGATTTTAAGCCATGAGTATTTCTTTCTTCCGACGCCCCGTTTTCCTTCTATCTTCCCTTTCATAACAAGTTTTAAGAACTGGTACTTGGAATTTCGAAATATATGACCCACATAAGCAGTTTTCTTCTTTTTATTATTGGCAACAATTCTCGTTCTCTGCCCATTCGATTTAATACTTCGACATTTATTGTGTGGTCTATACAGGGAATTTTAAGTAGTCTTCTAAATACCCACATTTCAAAGGCTTTCAATCGGTTCGTCACATTGGCCTTTATGGTCCAGGTTTCTACACCATGTAGCAGTATGGAGTAAATGTAACATTTTACAAAACGATATCGAAGCGTTAAGTTAAGGCTGCTGTTGCTTAGCAAGGTTCTCATATTAGTAAATGCTGTTCTGGCTTGCTCAATCCTGCTACGTATCTCTATGTCTGGATTTAGATCTTCAGTTATCCAACTACCGAGATATCTGAACTTGGGGACCTTTTGAATGTTCTTATTGTTTACTCTTATATTTAATTGCATATTTCGTGTTCTACTAACCACCATTACCTTCGTCTTGTCTATATTAATCTTCAAGCCCAGTCGTTCTACTTCAGTGTTTATTCTATCTATTAGTCGTTGTAGCGCTTCTTGGCTATCAGCTATTATGACAGCATCATCAGCATAGCGAAGATTACTAATAGTCTGTCCGATGATTTTGATTTCATCTTCAGTGTCACTTAAGGCTCTATCGAAAATCGTTTCAGAGTAAAGATTAAAAAGAAGGGGTAACAGAACACAACCCTGTCGTACACCTTTTTCGATTGAGAAATATGATATAGATTCCAGTCCTACTCTCACAGATGTAACTTGAGTCATGTACTCCATTCGCTTAGCTCCGGCATATTTTGACAGATTCATTGTCGGAAACCATCGAGTTAGAATCTATAGAGAGGGCATCACGTGACTAAAAACGACCTCACTTCGGCCATATTGCTTTGCCACTTTTGACAGATCGTATATGTTTATTTACGTTGGTTGTTTTTCGAATATTTTTAGTTTTATAATACTTTTATAGAAACTGTAATAGTATATTGTGATAGTGCATAATAATGGTTTCTTGTTCTCAACGTAGTTGCAGTAGCAGAAGCGGTATTAATAAAAAATCTTCAGGAATATCGTTCCACAGGTTTGTATACAAACATGTAAACAAAGTAATGGCCCGTACTTCAGAGAATAAATTAATAGTATTTGACTGTATTAATTTATCTTTATGTATAATATATCGTGTTTTTAGTGTTTACCGCGGGATAAATAAATCATATTTTATTAAAAATGTATTGCACTTTTTTAGATTATGATTAAATCTTCTAAATAACTAGTCATATTTTTCTAGTAGTTTTATTATTATTGAGTCCATCCCTGATTCCACCGCCATATTGGTTTCACAGTTAGCCACGCCTACCTACGCCGTTTTTAGTACATACGTTAATATGCTCATAGCTTCTCCATAGATTCTAACTCGATGTCGGAAACCTACAACACAACAATTCCTACTTGTCAGTATTAATAGCTCAAGTATCCAACTATTGCAGACTTCTTTCTTTAAAAAAAGAAGAATTATTCTAAATAGTGGAAGTGTATAATAAACCCATCAAATTTTGGGTAGTATATATTTAAAAAATATATTTTAGTTGTTATAATTTAACATAACTATTTATTATATGGTGCAGATAAATAAATATTGATTGTCGGTAATTCGCAAAGTTCAATTTTATTTACTATTTAGTTTGTTTACTATTATTATTGGCTATCAGTACGTGTTCTTGGTTGTATAGTAATTTCCAGTCACTTTTAGTCTGTCAAAAAGTAACTAACTTCGCAAAAAATAATTACTAAATTTACTAGACAGTTCGGACTGGAAATAGCCAACCAAGTATATAAAGGTTCTTTATGATTTTAAGGTCGTTCTCATCTATCGAACGTTCCTGGAGCAATCTTACTATAATTCTGAATAATTAACACAATCGAACGCTTTCTAGTAATCTATAAAGCACAGGAAGACATCTTTTTACTAATCTCTAGGACCTGGCTTAATAAGCTGATCATTCGAAATTGGTCGCAACTATTAGCGTTTGGCTTTTTTGAGATTAGTATAAAGGTTGATTAAAGCCAATCCTGTGGTATTTGACCGGATCCATAAATGTCATTAAAAATATCTACCAAGGCTTTTATATTGTCTTCACTCAACATTGTTAGAACCTCTATTTTATTATATATATATATATATATATATATATATATATATATATATATATATATATATATATATATATATATATATATATATATATACATATATATATATATATACATATATATATATATATATATATATATATATATATATATATATATATACAACCAAACTTAAATGGAATCATTTGGTATTTCTTATTATTTCGAAATTAAATTTAAAAAAGCGAATTTAAAAAAAAACCAACATATGAAGCCAAAGAATATTTAGCAATTTAATCACCAATACATAAAAACTAAAGAAAACAAAAAATGGTAAACTCTTGAAATAATAAATTGAAACCACTTGTTTTAATATTAATAACATAAAAATTTTCAATGCGAAACGACTAATTTTTAAATTGTTTTTATTTATTTGTGTTTTTATTAGTGGTCAGTGTAACCACCCTTAACCCTTATGCAATCTTCAATTTGCGTGGGCATGCTCCTGAACAAGTTGTCAATATTTTGTTGTGGCAGGTTGTTAAATTCTTCAAGAGCATATCCCACAATTGCTCTATAGGGTTGAGCAAACAGGTCACGCTAGAACAGTGATATTTCTGCTTCAAGGATGTCTGTAATCACTCTGGTGATATGTGGAGGCGCTTTATCGTGCATGAAAATTAAATTTTGTCGCAGTGCATCTCTCGAGAGTCTAACTGCAGGTTCTAGAACTAAATGAACATACCTTCGACTATTAAAGTTGGTTGGATAAAAATTAAAGAAGTTTTTTACTGATCCTAATGTTTTTTTAAGAACATGAAACTTCCTCTGTGAACACATCTGGTAATTTTCGTGGTTGCATGTCTTCTTCACTATCTTAGTACACAAATTCATCATCGTCGAATTCGTCGATCATCTGATTTTTCACGAATTCTGGTTTCGACTGAAAATAGCACATTTTGCTAATTTCTAATGTCCCAGTTTTGATGTTAAAGATACCAATTTAAGCAATCAATATTGAGTGGTCTCGATAACTCGAGAACCCGTAACTGTCTACTGTGGTATAGTCCTTGGGTACGAAGTCCTTTTCTTATCATTTCAACTGAAACACTTACACCTGTAGCTTTTAAAACTTGCCTTTGTAGCTGTGGGTAAAAAATTGTTGGGTCTTTTAGGTAATTGGCTAATGAAACGATCGTGGCAAGTCATTGTTACTTTTTAGGCAGTTTGCCTTAGTCTATTCTGAAGCGTTACTAATTCCTGATGCCTAGCACAAATTTTTGACACAACTCCCTGTGTTACATCCACCACTGTTGCAATGTCCTTCGGAGACATTTCTTTACAGAGACAAGACCAATAATATTTGTTTGAACAAATTTGAACTCAAAAGTAAGTTTATTTAGTTTCGAATAATGTACAACTAAAGCAAATAATCTATCAAAGTACCGAGCTGTGTTATCTCATTCATACGATATCAAAGATCATTGGAAGAAAACCATTAAGTCTAAGTTGTGTAATAGTGCAGTGGGTATACCTCCGTTCTTGTATTAGTCATATTCCATGTTCTAAATACATATTCTCTTTTATACTTCATCGATGAACAATTCCGCATTAAAACGATCACTTTTCAATATGGCATACCGATGTCAACAGGGCAAAATTGTGAACATGTGTACGATCACACACCTCTCCTAGTAACTAGAATCGTGCTGCAAACGTGGCGTTTGAAGTATATTTTACGAACGCTACGTTTTAACGACTTTGGTTCTAAACGCGCGCTTGCATGTGAACGATGTGTACAGGTCCTTAGAACAGTTGTGGATTGAATCCCCGTGAAGTAAATCCGTTAAGGATCATAGCGGGTGTAACAAGGGCTTGGCGTAACGAATTACTTTATTTTCCATGAAATTGTGTTCTAAAAAAACTATATATAATTATAATTCTTATTTACAAAAGTTAGAACATTTTTATATTTGTGTTGGATTTCTTGTGTAATAGGAACTAATTGGACGTAGTTATGCAAGGACTTATGCAACAGAAAGTGTGTTTTTCAGGAGAGACATTGTCGCAAAGCTATCTGTTGTAAATTACAGGTACAACTTACAACCTTACTGAACGTTGTACCGTGTTGTAGAGAAATAGTATTTTTATTGTTGATACTTAAACTAACATAATATATAATAGCAGCTTTGGTATTCCCAAAAAATGATGATTGGTTCCTTATTGCGTATTATACATATTAATTAATAAAATTTCACAATAGAGAAATAAAAACACAAACTTCTTTAGATTATATTTTTATTGTAATTATTTGACAATAATAATACGAAAAACTAAGTAAAAAATAAAGGCAAATCTTAAAACTAAAATAAAAAAATTTTAAAATATTAATTATAACAATACTAGTGTAATGGAAAAAATTAGGATGTTTTTGTTCAATTTTAATATATGTAATGGAATAGTATTTTAATCAGTTTCAATTTTAAAGTCCACCATCCCATTGTACCTATCAATATCATCTTCAATTTCTTCATTAGATGATAAATTACGATAAAAGTTTTTACAATCATTCGGAATTAAATGAAGAAATGATGTGATATCCTTAAGCTTTTCAGGCGATATTGGTTTTCCTTCTGGCCACAGACTTTTTAACAAAGATGACGTAGAAGGGGGCCTGCAAACTCCTCGTTTTTTTCACGTTTATTTCAACAAATTCGTTATTGTAGTTGTTACTGACGTAAATAGACATTGGTTTATTTTTAATAATGCTGATTTGTTTAAATTTCAACAAGTTTATCTTGGTGTTTGTTGTGTCTTTTTTTCTGTTGACAATAATTTTTTCAATATCACTTGTAGACTTAAAGTCAACAGATGCCATTTTTACTACGTTTAAAACATTTCGTTTTCTAGCATTCTTCATAACACATAACCATAGTCTTCAGATGTGTAAAGACTTTGCTGGAATTTCAGGGCAGACTCAATGTCACCGAATTCACTGTCGTATGGCAGGAAACTGTGCCCAGAGACTAAAACCTAATATTTTGAAGGCTAGGGTGGACTTCCAACACAGTTTCTAGCATAAGAACTATCTTGATATTTCTATTCTGGCCACCACACGAATCACTCCATAGTGTCAAATTGGTGACATTATTGTCAACATTAGCGATAATATGTTTGTATAAAGATGAAACTTCCTGGGCGCCCCGACCAGCTTGTCCCTCTCTCCAAACATAGCAAAAGCCCTTTCCACTCTTGCCACTGTGGATTCCGCAATTGTACAATATCTATACTTGTAATAGAGTTTTGTAGTGTCCAAGTCAAAGGTTAATGTCTCTAAACGCTTGTTTTCTTTTGCAAACTTCAAATCCTCTTTCATTAGAACTGGAGCTAAGTTCCTCCTCATGATTATCCTGAAGTTTCTGTTTTTCAGTACTATTTTCAGCATCATTAAACTGTAGAATAAGTGTGTCACATTGATTGCTAGTATCTTTTTTGAAGGGTTTACGTCGTAAATTAAAGTCTTGTAGAAAAATATGTTTATACTTGCTGAATGACACTGGGTTGCTGTACTCTTTTTTTTGAAATTTGAAATTTTTGAATTTAACGTGTCTCGACATCTATGGCCATTGACACGGGTACAAAAACGTCTGGAGTATTACATTATACATATAAGATTATTACATTATATAAGATAAATACAGTAAGTTACATTAGATTTGAAAAAATATAGTGTTATAAACTTTGTTTTTTTTGAACAAACAATGTTTGTTATATACGATAATATAATCTGCAATCTTTTAAAAAGTCAATTAGAGCACTGTACACATTTGGCGAACTAAGTACCTATCTGTTTCAGGTTACCGTTTATATTATGCCCTAGTCTATATAGTTTATAATAACTGCACTCAACGAGTTAGTGTTCTACTGTAAGGCGATGAGAATCACAATGTTCACAAGCAGGTGGGTTTTCGGAAGTCATCAGGTATCCGTGAGTGAAGCGAGTGTGTCCTATTCGGAGTCTTCGAATGATGAGTTTGTCCCTCTTAGTCATTCAAGGTATCTTAAATGAGTATAAAGTGGGATTGATTATATACAGTTTTGTATTTTATCCATTCCAATGATTTTGCCATGTTTTACGAGTATTTTGTTTTATGGTTGCTGTCAGATCTTGATGAAGTTTTTCCAGACTTACGTCAGAATAACTTGCTTTTCTTGCTGCGATATCTGCAAACTCATTTCCACCATCAATAACCATTCTTTGGACCCCATCTCCACATGAGATGGGGTCCAAAGAATGGTTATTGATGTTCCTCTGCTGTAGTTTTGATGACAGATGTGTTGAATTTTTTGGACTATCGTATTTAACGAGTATATGTTGGCAATGGACTAAATTGAAGAAAGAGAATCAGTGCAGATAGCTAGATATTTTGTATTATGAGAAGTAATTTCAAGAGCTTTAAGGATACCATATAATTCTTCAGTATGAATAATACAAGTGGTTGGTAGTCGGTGTAGAGCTAAGGGTATGTTTTCGGTACAGACAACACAGCCAGTATTATATTCATCTTTAGATGCGTCGGTACGTTAGAACTTGATTGTACTGTTTTGCATTTATTGCTTCTTGAAATAATTGTCTAAAGAGGTGGTTAGGAGTGTCTTCTTTTTTATGTCGAGTTAGACTAGTATTGAAAGCAGGTAGCTTATTGGTCCATGGAGGATGATTATTGGAAGTTGTACTCATTTTTATATAAATCATACATTTTCATTAGCGTAATATCAGTTGGCAAGTACAAAGAATCTGTATTGTTTCGTCGATGATGACTTTTGTACTTTAGAAATTTATTTATATGTTCGACTACATTATTTTTTCGGGAATCAGAGTCCCTCTTTAATGCCTCTTTTGTTTAGGAAAGAGTTAGAACGCATTTTTTTAAGTGTTGTGTCTATACGTTTAATAGAAATTCACAAGCTTTGTACAAAAAAATTTCTACATACTTCCTTTTCAGCCAAGTAATATTTTCTACTGAATAATCTTTTGGTAATATCCTTACATCTATGACATGTAACTTTAGATTTCCTAAAAGTAGTCCCAATCATTATGTTTTGAGAGTTGTAATCCCCTAGCTCCAAAATTTATTAAATATAATTTTCCTTTCTTAAACATTTACTTGCTCATAAAATTTGTTGTTACAGTTACATATATAATCTCTAAATGACTTTGAATAAACCTTAACACCTTTAGTATTCACATATGATTTATTAAGATTTTTTCTTTTTTTTTCTGTCCTTCCTGCTCAAATTCCCATATTTTCTCTTTATATTCTTTTTGGGCCTACTCGTATAAGTAACTTCTACTGAACTATCAGAAGAATATTCAGTACTTTGAAAAACACTTTGTCTTTCTGTTAATGCAACATTAACATCAGGAGCAGATGGCATGATAATTTCTTTGTCAGGAAGTGGAGGTTCTAAATTTTCATTTTCAGTACTAGGAAAAATCGGTAAATTTTTATCAGTATTAGGCTGAATCTCAAAAATCATTACATTTTCATCATTATTACTCTTAGAGATCATATTGCTATCATTATTGTATGTTGTAGTAAATATTATCACATCTTCATCACTATAACTAACTGGAATGACTAAATTTTTATCATAGCTATTACCAGGAACATTTTCAAGGTCAGTCACAATGGTTTCATCCTCATTACTAGTAGAAACCATATTTTCACTATTAAAAACAGGGAGCAGGACATTTTTCTGAAACCACAAACATACCTTTAACTATCATTATTTCTGTATTCTCTGTTTGCGATATGGAACCAATCACCATTAAATAGTGAGAAAACTTTCCTGTGTTTAAGAGAAAAACTGTAGATAAGGAAAAAAACAGCCAATAGATAATATTACATGAAAAAGTAATGTTAAAAAAATCACTAAAAAAACATAAGTAGATACCAGTAATCTGATAAGAGTAAAAAAAAACAAACTAACCTCAAAATACGATGCTTTATTCTCCTGTGGTTCGTTGCACATATCTACCATCATTTTGCCTCGTGAATACATTCTTAATGATTGTTTTTAAACTAATTTAACTTTTATTAACACTAACTAAAAACATATAGCGGTACAGGGAAAATTACTACAGCAACAAGTCAACAACACTGGTTACTGGTTCTCTTTTGTAAAACGCAATATGGCTCCTTTGATTTATTTTAGTAAACACAGATGTAGTGGTTCGCTCTTGCAAAACACATGACTGATTTAATGCGGTTGGATCCTGAATGCAAATCTCAAAAGGATAGTTACGTAATTAGGCTGAATCTCAAAAATCATTACATTTTCATCATTATTACTCTTAGAGATCATATTGCTATCATTATTGTATGTTGCAGTAAATATTATCACATCTTCATCACTATAACTAACTTTAATGACTAATTTTTCATCATAGCTATTACCAGGAACATTTTCAAGGTCAGTCACAATGGTTTCATCCTCATTACTAGTAGAAACCATATTTTCACTATTAAAAACAGGGAGCAGGACATTTTTCTGAAACCACAAACATACCTTTAACTATCATTATTTCTGTATTCTCTGTTTGCGATATGGAACCAATCACCATTAAATAGTGAGAAAACTTTCTTGTGTTTAAGGGAAAAATTGTAGATAAGGAAAAAACAGCCAATAGATAATATTACATGAAAAAGTAATGTTAAAAAAATCACTAAAAAAACATAAGTAGATACCGGTAATCTGATAAGAGTAAAAAAAAAGCAAACTAACCTCAAAATACGATGCTTTATTCTCCTGTGGTTCGTTGCACATATCTACCATCATTTTGCCTCGTAAATACATTCTTAATGAATGTTCTTAAACTAATTTAACTTTTATTAACACTAACTAAAAACATAGCGGTACAGGGAAAATTACTACAGCAACAAGTCAACAACACTGGTTACTGGTTCTCCTTTGTAAGACGCAATATGCAATATGGTTCCCTCTTGTAAAACACACGACTGACTTTATGCGGTTGGATCCTGAATGCAAATCTCAAAAGGATAGTTACGTAAATGGTAATTGAATCAAACTTTTATAACACAAAATATTGATGCTGAAGCCATTGGTTCCTTTTCGCTAAATAAAGTTTTCTAACCTTCCTTATGCCATATAGGCAATAATATCAAATTTAATATTTTGGTAGTTGCTTCCTTCTTGCATAACTTCGTCCAATTACCCAAAAGAAAAACGACATATTTTATGGCCTATCTCTTTTACGACTTTTTTCTATGGTTTTATATTTAATCTTATATCTATTAAGATACTGTCATAAAAATGACATTAAAATTACCAGTACTTATTTTTTTTCTAGATGACAACATGTTAGAATTTTTTCTTACTAACTGCAAGTATAGCATAGAAAAGGCAAAAAAGAATATTGATATGTATTACACACTCCCTCCATTAATACCGGAGGTGTACGAAAAGGGACATCCCAATTTACCGGATTACCAGAAAAAAGTTGAAAACTTTGGGTAAGTACTTCAAGAGATTTGAAACGATATTTGGGACTGAGAGAGTAATAAATTACTGGCAAGTGGTCATTTCTTTGGTGAACATGATTATACCGAAAATAGTAAGATACTAATTCGCGAAAATGGTGTCAAAAAGAGATGAAAAAAAAGGATAACTAGTATAATAGTTATCCATGGTTATATTTCGTTTGGAGTTTTTTTTGGGAAAGTCTAAACGTTGTACTATATCGAATGGTTTCTTTGAACATTTGTACGGGTCTCTTTGTATTTCACAATATATTGTCGCCAAGGTAACCAATCACGACAAAGATTGTTACTTTGGCCGGCCAATCACAGTGCTCGTTATTAACTGCGCTGTCATTGGCCTCTCGGCGGAAGTGTGCTGAATTTTCTCAAACACGATGTGTATAAAAGAACAGCACATCTTCCGATCGGGGTCCAGTCGCACATACACTACTAGCCCCGTAAGACCTTGTTGGTTCGGTGCGCTACCAAGCTACCTTTGAGTTTTTATTTATTACCGCTATCCTGTTATCGTCGAAAACGTCCTGAATTGAAGAAATACTTAATAATGGTTATTCAATTTAGAAGTTAAATCATCAAGTGGACGAGAACCGGCGTGTCGACTGCAAAACGCTTCCTGACAGTAGAACACGACTTACTGAGATAGAAAAGACATTGGTCTTAGAACTACCTCACATCGTGTCGAACTGACCACAGCGTTATTTGGGCCTGTCACGGTAAAGAGCGAATAAAAGCCCCGACGGGGACTTGTAATTGCTTTTCCGATCAGGTTGAGCTGCAATAACGTTTCGTCTCCGAAACCTTACGCAAATAGTAACTATATCAAATACTGTTAGCGAAAAGGTAGCTATAGGAAGCGACTGGCAGCAGGAAGGGTCGACACGGCCGGCATTCTTGTACCTCTCTCGAGGAGAGGGAACGCGGCTCCACGACGTGAGAAGGCCGACATCTCTGTGGAACTTGAGGTATACACCACGCATCAGAATTCTAACATATATATAATTCATGTAAGAACATTTTATCTGTAAGAAAGCTCGAACGGTTAGAGAATTCTGATTGCCGGTGTCCCCTCACCTACCACAAAGGTTCGGCGGATCTTCTTGCCCGTAACGGCCGGTATCCCAATAAACTCCTTGAAAACGAAGATGGACTCTCGAAACTTGAGATCCTCTTCAAGAGCGGCGGTCGTAGATCGTCCAGAAACTCCTGAAACCCAGGAGGACGCTACGGCCGTACGACATGGCGCCCAACACATAGAAGATACCCACACCCCAGACCTGGCTACAGTATTGTCCACGCTGATACAAGCAGTCACAGCTTTAACACTGGTACAACCCAAATCTGAAGCCCAGGAGAAAAAGATCGAGATCCCACAACCAAAATGGACCCCTGCACCACCTCAATACTCCGGCGATGATACCGAAAATCCACAACAATTCGTAGATGACATAATAGACCACATGAGCAATATGAACATCGATACCAAACACTGGATAGCCTACATCCTAGAAAAATCACTAATAGGAGAGGCAGCTCAATGGGCACAGAGCCAATTCACGACTGGTCTAAACTACGAATCATTTTTAAACAGGCTGATCGATCACTTCGACAACACAACGAAGAGATCATCACTAATGTCCAAGTTATACGGACATTACCAAAAATATCAGCCAATAGCCGAATTTATTTCAACCAAGATGGCTCTTTTTCGACGATTATTACCACATATCGACGAAGAAGAACGGTGCAGGGCCATTGCCAACCTAATTCGCCCAGAAATCAGAAAAAGTCTTCGCAACAACATGCCGAGAACTGAAGAAGACCTGAGGCGAATCTGCGAAGAATTGGAAGCAGACGAGAACATTTCACGACGTGCAAATCGACAACCCGACCCGCCAAAAGCCGCAAAACAATCAAACCAGAATCAAGCCAGGGGACAATTTTCACAGAGGCAACCGAGAACTTCTGAGACTATAGATGATTGGAGAAATAGAAATCCAACTCAGAAACCAACGCCGAAACCCCGACAACAACCTAACAACCAGGGAAACGACGAGAGGGGCACCCACTAAGCCTCTCTCCAGATGCGGTGC
Source organism: Diabrotica undecimpunctata (assembly GCF_040954645.1). Classification (NCBI taxonomy): domain Eukaryota; kingdom Metazoa; phylum Arthropoda; class Insecta; order Coleoptera; family Chrysomelidae; genus Diabrotica; species Diabrotica undecimpunctata. Next base: position 97,731,857 of record NC_092809.1, read on the forward strand.
CCCAACTTAATCCAATCAACGCCATGAAAGTTTCAAATCTGCCACGAATCGATGTGAACATCAATTCAAAGAAAGCCCAGGTCCTCATCGATACCGGTGCATCGATGAATTATATCAATCCTGACTTGGTTCAAGCGGCAGATATCCATAAAAGGCGGAGAATGGTCCAGTTGGCTTGCAAACACACCACTACACATAGTCAGGGTACAGTCGAAGTCACGATCGATTTTGGAAGTTTCCAGTCCACAACGAGATGTGCCATTGTCAAAGATCTGAACCAAGATCTAATTCTGGGTATGCCATGGCTCCAAAAAGAAGAGGTACTAATAGACATTAACCGAAAATGTCTACACGTGGGAAAAGAATCACGAAAAGTCCTCTACTGGAAGTCGCATTCAGCCAAACAATGCAACTCAAAGACTCAACTCCAAGATGACCAAGCTCCACAATTTGCAGTCCCAACCGTAAGGGAACTCCTGCAGGAGTACGAAGACGTCTTCGACGATAAACTTAAACAACCCACTACCCGAGACACGGTGATGGAAATCAAGCTGACAGACACACGGCCGATCAATACGAAGCCATTTAAATGTTCTCCAGCTAAGAAGAAAATAATGTTCGATGAAGTCCAGGAGATGCTTGCAGCAGGTGTCATCCGACCAAGTCGATCACCCTATAACAGCCCAGTGGTGATCGTCAAGAAGAAGGATGGCACGCCTCGATTTTGTGTTGATTATCGTAAAATCAACAAGATAACAATCGACGAGGTCTCCGCCCTACCGCCAATCCACGATGCAATTAAAGAGCTAGGAACGGCGAGAATATTTTCGACATTAGATTTGAAGAGTGGTTTTTGGCAAATACCACTACACAAAGATTCGATTCCGCTGACAGCATTCAGTCTACCCGACGGATCGTCTTATGAGTTCGTAGTTATGCCATTCGGACTCAAAAATGGACCTGCAGCCTTCCAAAAATTCGTTACATCAGTTTTCGCTGGTTTCATAGACGAATTTGTAAAAGTCTATATGGATGATATAATCATTTATTCCAACTCCTGGGAAGATCATCAGAAGCATCTCCACCTCGTCCTAGAGCGACTCAGAACACATGGACTCTGGGTTTCGTTGAAGAAATGTCGGTTTGCTACCAACACGTTAGAGTATTTGGGCCACAAAGTAACCGACACAGATACTCAACCCTTGGAAAAACATTGTGAGAAAATCCAAGGTTTTCAGCGACCCAAATCTGTCAAACAACTGAGAAGTTTTATTGGGACAGCAAATTGGCTCCGAGATTTTGTTCCAAACTTCGCAGTCATTATCACTCCTTTGACTGACTTAACATCGAAAAAGAAATATTTCAAATGGACGCCAGAAGCCGAGACAGCTTTCAACACATTGAAAACAGCCCTATCTGGAGATCTTCACCTAGAGCGACCTGACATGAACCAGCCATTTAGCCTGCAGACTGATGCCTCCGAATATGGTATGGGGGCTGTCCTATTTCAAGGCTCGACCGAAGAACGGAAGATAATTGCTTACGCTTCCACTAAACTTCGACCAGCCGAAAGAAAATATCATATAAATGAAAAAGAGTGCTTAGCAGTTATATGGGCACTTAAGAAATTTCGTCACTTCCTCCAGGAGAAAAAATTCACTCTTCTCACCGACAGTACAGCGTTGCTATGGTTAGACAAATACCAAGCCGACAAAGCCAAACTGTCAAGATGGTCACTGCTATTACAGGAATTTAATTTCGAGGTGGTTCATATACCAGGGAAAGAAAACCAACTTCCTGATCACCTCTCACGAAATCCAGCAGAAAATGACCAAACCACAGAAGAAGACATAGACAGTCAAATTGACCGAATCTCCTGGCCAATACAGTCTCCGCCTGAAGCCGAACCAGAGGACTTCCCATTACTCTGCCTTTTAGACGACGAAGAAGAAGGGGCAGAACACCCCATCCTCGACGATTTGAGAGAAATGCCTCTGCAAACCAGAATCGCACGAAGTCACCAGGTGCAAACAGGCATGCAGAGGTTCGTTCGAAGATGGCATAAAATCACCGCCAGAGGCCCGAGGAACGAATTCGAGCAGAGCCTGCTAGAAGAATTTGTAGTAGAAAACAACACAGCCTACTACACAGCCGGCCAAAACCCCAGAAAAATCCTCGTACCCGATGCTTTCAGACCCGAAGTCCTGGAGTGTTATCATGACAGCGAGAAAGCAAATCACCCCGGCCAGGAGGAGACCACAAGGGCCATTAAAGAAGTATATTACTGGCCAACAATCGCAAAAGATGTGACGAAATATGTCAGGTCATGCCTGATATGTGCCACGACGAAGGCCGCAGCCAGACAGCCAAAAGCACCCATTATTCCTAGAGAGCCTGTAAATCCTTGGGAAAGGATATCTTTCGACATTCTTGGGCCGTATCCAGCCGCAAGAGGCACCAAAAATAGATATGTTCTTCTAGCCACTGACTGCCTCAGTAATTGGATCGAGTACAGATGTTCGACAGCCGCAAAAAGCCGGGACATCATCCGTTTCCTACAAGAAGAAATATGTAACATATGGGGCAGGCCATCCACTATCATTACGGATAATGGTATTCAATTCAGGACAGATGCTTGGGAACGTTTTCTCCGAAAACATAATATCCAAGGCGAACGGAGTCCAATCTACCACCAGCGGGCCAACCCGGTAGAGAGACGAGTCCAAGAATTGAAGAAAGGTCTTCGTGCACGAGATTCATCCACTGAGGACCCCAGATGGGAATCCTACCTAGCTGATGTTATTTTCAGCCTTCGTACCCGCCAAAATGAAGCCACAGGCCAGACTCCGGCGGAACTTTTACTGGGCTACAGACCGAGAAGATCTCAGGAAACTGAGCACCAGGTGAGACGAGAAGAGACACGCCAGCAGAGGGTCGAACGAGCCGTTCAACGAGCCACCCTATACGCCAGGAATCTCTTCCCAGAGAACGAGGATGTCCGCCAACCCAGAACCTACTTACAAGGCGAACAAGTCTTGGTAAGGAACCATACCAGAGGGAACTTCGGCCCCACCTGGACGGGCCCCCACACCATCCTCAGAGTGGCAGGAGACCATACGTACGAAGTACGTAGAGATCAAGATGTCGACAGAGTCATCCACGTAGACGACATCAGGCCAGCTCCACCACCACGGGATGCCCCCGTATAAGCCCCACGTAAGTGTTTAAACAGACTAATAATTCTCTTTTTTCCCATATAAAAACATTTTACAAACTTTTCTAAGTGTAAATCTTTAAAACTTTTCGTCATATTTACAAACTTTGCCAAGTGAATTTGATATTTTAACCGCGAAATTTTACAAGTGTTTAAACACCACACATTGACATTTTAGATTTTTCTACATTTTTATACCCTCAAAAGACAATTTAATATTGAAAATTTTCTCTTTTTTTTCATACTCTTTAAGTATTTTTTTTTAATTTTTACAACTATATTGGAAGATTGCAGAAATCAATTTTACCTAATTTTATTTACAAGTAATATATTTTCAGTTCAAAAGTTTTAGTCTGTCTGGCAACTTCCCAATAGAAGTGTAAAAACTTAGAATAATTTCGAAGCTGATTTAGATTTAGCTGAGAATTATTGTACTTTGACGTTTAATTTTCTTAATAAATTATCTTAAAACATTTTCCTTGCAGGAATATTTCGCATAACATGTATTTTCGAGTGAAATTATATATTTTATATTATCGTTACAGCTCTATAAGTGTCACAATCATTTCAAGTTTTATAAATATTTCATGCCTTAAAATATTGTACAAGGCACATTTCAACTTGGATAGACACTCTGCGGTAACCAATTAAATATGTTTCACGAATTTATGCACTTGGAGAGATACCGAGTCGATATTCCACTTAACAATTTTCACACTGTGTATTAATTGTAACCTTATCACAATTTCTTTGTTTTATATATACCTTTTTGACTTATAACTTGAACATTTAATGTCTTAATTATGACTATTTTTATTTTTAATAAATGGCCTAGCTATAAGAATTTTCCTTTGCTACAATTATATATTGAAATTATATTGTACCAATGTTTTCGTTTCTTTTACATATGTTTATTAATTTTGAATTTCATATGTTTACTGAAAAATTTTTGTAAATTTTCTTAATTTTTTTCAATAAAAAAACACCCTACCAACACGTCTTCGGAGGGGAGGGAGTGTCGCCAAGGTAACCAATCACGACAAAGATTGTTACTTTGGCCGGCCAATCACAGTACTCGTTATTAACTGCGCTGTCATTGGCCTCTCGGCGGAAGTGTGCTGAATTTTCTCAAACACGATGTGTATAAAAGAACAGCACATCTTCCGATCGGGGTCCAGTCGCACATACACTACTAGCCCCGTAAGACCTTGTTGGTTCGGTGCGCTACCAAGCTACCTTTGAGTTTTTATTTATTACCGCTATCCTGTTATCGTCGAAGACGTCCTGAATTGAAGAAATACTTAATAATGGTTATTCAATTTAGAAGTTAAATCATCAAGTGGACGAGAACCGGCGTGTCGACTGCAAAACGCTTCCTGACAGTAGAACACGACTTACTCAGATAGAAAAGACATTGGTCTTAGAACTACCTCACATCGTGTCGAACTGACCACAGCGTTATTTGGGCCTGTCACGGTAAAGAGCGAATAAAAGCCCCGACGGGGACTTGTAATTGCTTTTCCGATCAGGTTGAGCTGCAATAACGTTTCGTCTCCGAAACCTTACGCAAATAGTAACTATATCAAATACTGTTAGCGAAAAGGTAGCTATACGAAGCGACTGGCAGCAGGAAGGGTCGACACGGCCGGCATTCTTGTACCTCTCTCGAGGAGAGGGAACGCGGCTCCACGACGTGAGAAGGCCGACATCTCTGTGGAACTTGAGGTATACACCACGCATCAGAATTCTAACATATATATAATTCATGTAAGAACATTTTATCTGTAAGAAAGCTCGAACGGTTAGAGAATTCTGATTGCCGGTGTCCCCTCACCTACCACAAAGGTTCGGCGGATCTTCTTGCCCGTAACGGCCGGTATCCCAATAAACTCCTTGAAAACGAAGATGGACTCTCGAAACTTGAGATCCTCTTCAAGAGCGGCGGTCGTAGATCGTCCAGAAACTCCTGAAAACCAGGAGGACGCTACGGCCGTACGACAATATCTCGAAATTTCAAGTATAGTAAAACCTGCTATCTCAAAGTGCATAGAGTTTTATGACATATTTGGCTGGTTTGGTAAAAGGGTGAAGCAGTGACGTATTTCCCCAAACAGTAGTTACTTATACAATTATTCAGTAAGTCTGTGTATATACTTTTAATAGCAGCTAATTTATCGTTTCGTGTCCCAACATAATCAAAACAAAGAGCACAAAGGAGAAAAAGGAATCTTTTGTAACCAAATGCAGCTCTGGCCCGTATTATACCGATTCTTTATATGCCCATATTTCTTGAACGTTTACATGATTTCCTTTTTTTACTGCAAGAATAAATAAGATTACAAACAAAGCTTTTATTTCATTACGAGGATAATTTGCAATTTCTGTCGTCTCTCTGGCAAGATAGATTATTTGCTCTTCTGTTGTTGATATATATTAGTGCAAGTAACTGTCAATCATAGCTGCATTTATAAATAAAAGAAACGAATTTAATGGATTCAATACGTTTTTTGCATTACCTTTTGGTCCAGGAACTTCTTTCATAATATTCTTTTCTCTAGTTTTATTGCCATAATCTATTGGGGTACTTTTTCAAATTTTCTTCATCCTTGCCCATATAAAATTGGTAATCACCATCGTCAGGCTCTTGTAACGGACATATATCATCGTTATTATCGCTACTAGATAGTTCCGATTTGCTGTCGTGATTATCATTTTCAATAATTTCTTGTTCTCCACCTATATCACTAAAATCAGCAATATCTTCGTCGAAATCAGACAGATTTTCCGCAATCTCTTGCAACTCAATTTTTGTCAAATACTTAATTGTACAGAATGCCGTTATTGGACAACTCCCACTTCAATGGTTAATATCAAACTAATACAACACTTTAGGAAATGTGACATCAGCAGGTAATATTTTAAATATAGTCACCTGCACATATCTAAATAGACAGTAGCTCATATGAAAGAATGTTGGTAAAAATTATTAAAATATTAAAACTGCGGCACGGAGTGCCGCTGCTTGGACACTGGAGGGTTAAATGAAGAATTTGACAGACAACCAGTTGAGTTAACGAAGACGGTAACAGCAATGGTGACCGAAATAAACAAACGAAGAAAATTGCTCAAGCAATTCAAAAAATAAAGAAATGAAAAGCAGTTAGGCCAAATGATATTCCTGGGGAAGTGTGGAAATCATTTGGAGCGACAGGGACAAATTGGTTAACAGGTCTATTTATTAGAATTATGGAAGTTGGACAAATGCAAATAGAAGAATAGAGAAGCAGTTTATTAGTACCTGTCTACAAAAACAAGGGAGATGTACAGTACAACAATGTACAAACTTCAGAGTCCTAAAACTACTTAGTCACACCACAAAATATGGGAGAAATTCATTGATCTTGAGAAAGCATACAATAGAGTTCCTCGGGAGATTCTGTGGTGGTTACTAAATACGAAAGGAGTCCCCGGTGAATATGTAAAAATTGTGAGAGACATGTATGAGGGAGTAACAACTAGTTTATGACAGGTGTGGGAGAAACTGATAAATTTCATGTGAAAGTAGGATTGCACCAAGGCTCGGTGCCTTAGTCCTTATTTATTCTTATTAGTTCTAGATCAAATAACAACGAAACTACAGGCTAATATTTCGTGCTGCTTATGGTATGCTAGTGATGTAGTGTTAGTAGAAAATAGTGAAAGAGAGAACAAAAACGTGAACAGTGTATTTGGAAGATTTATATAAAGACGAAGTTAGTACAAATAGAATGATATATTTGGATGGTGAAGTGATTGTGAAAAGTAATAGTTTTAAGTATCTAGGATCGGTAATACGGGAAAATGGGGAAATAGATAAGGATGCATGCTATAGGGTTGGATGAATAAAATTGAAGGAAGCGAGTGGTGTATTGTGTGACAGAAAAATTCCAAGGAAGCTGAAGGGAAAATTCTATAAAACAGCCATAAGACCAGCTATGATGTACGGAACTGAATGTTGAGCAGTTAAAAAGAAAAAGATACATTTAATGCGTATGTCGGAATTAAGAATACTTAGAGGGATGATTGTAGTGACAAAAAAGGATAAAACTAGGAATAAGTATATTAGGGGAAGTCTAGGGGTGGCACCAATTTTTACCAAGCTGAGAGAGCATAGGTTAAGATAATTTGGTCATGTTTAACGTAGAGATGTTAATCGCCCAATACGAAGAAATGCTAATCTGCACGTTCCTAGAAGTAGTGGGAGGAGAAGAACAAAAAAGGTAAAGGGTATTAATATTGATATGATTGCAGGACATGTCGGTAAAGGGTATTAATATTGATATGATCCAAGATAGTCACTTACGAAGAAATGTAATTAGGGAAGTCGGCCCCGCATAGGGATAAAGGCAAAGAGAATGATGATGATAACACCTTACCGATAAATTTATTATATTAATTTTGTACGACAAATATGCAAAATAGCTACAAAAATATTTAATAAACTGACTGTATCAGAACGGAAGTGCCGAAATTAATATACTCCTACCAAAAATCTAAGAGAGTCATTCATATTTATTATCGATAAGTAGCTACTGCAAGGCAGCGGGAGATCGCCTCTGGACATAATCGTAGTTTTATTTTCGATTTGCAGTACTTATTTGATTGTTAGGTGTGTTTAAAAGCCGGTCTTTATCATTGTCTACTAAAGAACAGAGGCAAAAACATTTTAGGTTCAATAGGATTAAAAATGCAATAGTAAGGAAGAAGTCTTAATATTATATGACCCATTTCTTTCGCCAAACTGTCGCAATAATATTATTTTCTGATGAAAAATTATTTTAAAGTTTCAAGTAATTATTTTTTAAATAATTATCTTCATAAAATATATCATTTTTCAGCATATATTCCTGGATTCTGAGTTTTGTGTCACTAGAACTTTATTCGGCCTACGACTGTAGTACCTGGCTTTGTTCATCACAATTACACAGTTTGGTGATACATCTGGTAATAAATTCGTTGAAAATGAGTTCTCAAATAATTCTGATGTTGTGTCATTATGATAGTTGACACGGGAATCCTTAATGTTTTTACATGACAAGGCTAAAGTATTAAGCACAAAACCATTTTTTTTCCTTCGTGGATTATTGTAATACGTTTTCTTTATTTGATAAAACTTATGTTGTATAGCAACAAGAAGAATCTGCCCAACCACATTTTGGAACGTCATGGATGTCAAACCACATCCGATCCAGATAAACAATTTCTCTTCCACTTTCTCTGTATTTATGAATTTGAATTAAAAATTTTGTCCTCCATATTTGTAGACAAGCAGATTCCATAATCACTTGGCTTTTATCGATTGTTTTTATTTTAAAGCCGTGTTTTATAAGACATTGCCTTACTGTCTCACTGCAGCACTTGATTCATATGTTAACCTTCTGCAACATATGCATGATGGTTTTTAACATGGGGACCATCTGTTCTTCATACATGTTATAATTTTTCTTAGCAGGCTTAACACGAAGACCAATGAACAGTGTGGTCCATAATAAAACAATCGATAGTAAGTAGAAGAAAAAGAAAACACGCTGGTATGTGTAGGAAACTAGACCGGTGTGATGTGGAGATTATTAGAAGAAAAATGTATAACATGTATGAAGAACAGATGGTCCCCATGTTAAAAACCATCATGCAAAACTTGCAGAGTGATGACACAGGAATTTAAGGGCTGCAGTCATATAGTAAGTCAATGTCGTCTAAAAAACGGGTTTATAATAAAAATGATCGATAAACGCCAAGTGATTATGGAATCTGCTCGTCTACAAATATGGAGGACAGAATTTTTAATTCAAATTCATAAATACAGAGAAAGGGGAAGAGAAATATTGCTTATCTGGATGAGATGTGGTTTGACACCCATGACGTTCCAAAATATGGTTGGGCAGATTCTTTCGGTCGCTGTACAACAAAAGATTTATCTAATAAAGGAAAACGTGTTACAATAATCCATGCAGGAACAAAAAATGGTTTTATACCTAATGCTTTAGCCTTGCCATGCAAAAACATTAAGAACTCTCGTGTTGACTATCATAATGATCTCATGCTAAAATTATTTGAAAACTGATTTTCAACGAAGTTATTGCCAAATATACCACCAAACAGTGTAATTATGATGGACACACTACCACAGTCGTAGGCTGAATAAAGTTTCATGTTCTAATGACACCAAATTTAGAATCCAGGAATATATACTGGAAAATGATATATATTATGAAGATAATTATTCTAAAAAACAATTAATTGAAACTTTAAAATCATTTTCCTTTAGAAAACAATATTATTGCGATGGTTTGGCGGAAGAAATGGGTCATACAGTATTAACACTTCCTCCTTACTATTGCATGTTCAATCCGATTGAACACATATGATATAAATTGAATTAAAAATGGAGAAAATAGCCAATGACAGCTGGAGAATAGTGTTGCCCATGTTCTAAAAATAAAAAGATCTTATATAAATACAGATAGGTTGCTTAAAGAAACAATTATTATAAATCTAGATAACGAGAGTGATAGTGAAACTGACTTGTCCATGTAATTTTTTTTAAATGTAAGTACTTTTTGAATTGTATTTATAAATGGTAAACTTTCTATGTATACGTAATTTATGTAAATATTTTTAAATTCAGTTGATAACGGTATAAAACCAGCTTTTAGACCCACCTCAATTTTAAAAATAATTTTCCAAAGTATTTTTGCCTGTTCTTTTTGTACTCTATTTAGAAGTGATAAAGTTTTGTATATATGTGACTAATGTATGTAAATATTTCTGCAACTATTATAACTTTCGTAGACAAAGATAAAGACCGGCTTTTAAACACGCCTAACAATTAAATAAGCAATGCAAATTGAAAATAAAAGTACAATTCTGTCCCGGGAAGATACTCCGCTGTCTTGCGGTAGACACTTATCGATAATAAATATTAATGACTCTCTTAGATCTCTGGTAGGACTTTATTTTGTATATTTGGTAGTAAAAGCAATACATTTTCGAACGACGATGCAGGTTAGTGGACAAGGCTCAAGGCTGGTAATCGTTTAGCACTTGTTATTATTAAATTAAAATCCAACGGACTAGTATTAAGGAATTGCGTATTTTGTACTGAGAATTAAATTTCCTTGACATATTTAAAAAAAATATATTTCTTTAAAAAATTGTCAGAACTTCAACGAAATAGTTATCAAAAGGATTGTAAGAATATTTTAACAATAAAATCGGTATTATCATTATTTGGTACGACAATCGTAGTATCAGAAAAATTAAACCATCAATTATTTATTGCTTGGAAGAGGTACAAAGCACCTTCATCGTCCTCGACACCTTCTTTACGGATTAGGCATTAGGAACTGTTGCACCTCAACCGCCCATTTTTTTCGACGGCGTCTCATGCAGCGCCTTTCTCGTGGGTGGTATTTTATTTCTTTTTTTGACATGCGTTATCCACTACATATATCTACGTAGAACTACCAGTTGGTACGGTAGTGGTGTATTTTGTGTTTCATTGAGAATATGCCTAGGTCTTTCCTGATTTCAATGTTTCTTAACTGATCTTTGTACATCCCTTAACGCTTCTTAAAAATTTCATTTCTGTCGTCTCGTGATGATTCATGAAATATATTTTTGTTTTATTAACCACGTCTCTCAAATATACAGAAGTGTTGATACAGCAATTGTATTACAAAACTTTAATTAGGCATCTTTTGTGCATTTATTAGCTATCATTCTTCTTATTCTGCCGCAAATTCTATTAAAGATAGATTTTATATGTCACTTGCATATCCGTATGATAGGTCAAATCCTAAAAGTTTAAAATTATTGATTTTTCAAGCCGGTATTAGCAATACAGATCTGAAACTTTTTTTTGTCGTGGCAGGCCATGAATTTTGTTTCGATTTTGGAAATTTCACAGGTGTATTTTTGGCAATAATGTATAAAAGTTGTACAGCTTTTTATAGGTCATTTTTGGACGTGACAGCATTAGGGACAGCTCTGACAAAGTATTGAGGAGGCGGCACTCTCATGAAATAAGCTACAACATAAGGGCAACTTCATTAAAAAAAAATCGTATAGGTTTAATAATATAAAAACCCTATCGGCCTACATCACAGAACTTTTTCAGAATAACTATTCCATCATCAGTGCTATCTGGATTTGCATGTTTGAATCTTCTAAATACATAAGTAAAAACACTTAAAATGTTGTTGAATTAATTTTAAATTACATATTTGATGTTAGTATTCATTTGACTCTTGACCTGTAAACATCGATAGGAATTAGGCGAAAGTTTATAGTGGTGATTAAAAACGGGCTCCGGCCTCGTTATTATCGTCATGATCATGTATCAAGTGGATATACTACTTATAAACTATTTAAAAATTAAAATATACAGTTTTAACAATTAAAATGAATTCTCCACCAGATTTATCGGTGAGTGTTCCTTTTTATACTGCTACTGTTAATGGCCAACCTACAAATATTCAATATCAGCAACAGCAAATTCAACCAGAATGCCCAAATGTCTTTTTTTCTCAAAATTTACAACCAAATTCAGCACAAATTTTAAACAACCCACCAACAACAATATATTATGTTCCTAACCAAGTAATATCACAATCTTCCTCAAACTGTCAATACAATCCTAAAATAAATCTCACATTATCTACACCTCAAAATGAAGCTTCTGATTCTATTCAGACAGATACATTACAAACCCATACATTACAAAGTGAAGAATCTTCAGGGGAAATCAGCGACATTGAGTCATCGGACATCCACGAATGGCAAACTATAAAACATAGTAACAAAAAACGTAAAATTAATCCTCCGACATCAACAGAAAATGAAGACCCGGTAGTAACCAGCAATAAATTTCAGATTCTACAAAATGAAAACGAAAACGACAACAATAACTGTACAGAAAATACCAACGAAACTCCAGCAACCTCTAAATCCCCACCAATTTTTATATATGGTATTACTGAATACAATAAAATGGTTAATAACCTATCGGAAGTAACAAAAACAGACATACTACTCTACAGCATTAAAAAACAACACCATAAAAAAAATCCCTGAGACATACCGAAAACTGGTAAGACATTTAGACAGCAAAAAAATTGTGCTTCATACGTACCAAATGAAAGAGGATAGAGCATACAGAGTTGTAATTCGTAATCTACATCATACAGTGCCCATTAATATAATAAAAAGTGAAATAGAAAAACATGGGCATTTAGTACGCAATGTTGTAAATATAAAACTCAGAGTAAGTAAGGACCCTCTAATGATGTTCTACGTTGATATAGAACCTAATCAAAATAATAAAAGATATATGAAATTCAATTTATAAATAACGCGAAAATAGTTATTGAGCCACCGTATAAAAAGAATTGTGTATGGGAGGAGATTCACACAGGCAAAAGACCACTTGGACGTCCCAGAATACGATGAAGAGATAACATCCAAGCAGATCTCCAGAAAATGAACATTCCATTTGACCCTAGGTTGATGAAAGACCGAACAAATTGGAAAAAAGTTGTACAGTCAGCCAAGACCCACCCAGGGTTGTAGCGCTACGTGATGATGATAATGTATAAAAAGAATAATATTGTCCAGTGTACCAGATGCCAATTGTATGGACACTCTAATTAAGACATACTGTAATAGACCTTATCGCTGTGTCAAATGTGGAGGCAACCATATGTCAGCCGATTTTAAAAAATCTAGGGACACACCTGCCACATGCGCTCTCTGCAATGGAGTACACATTGCAAATTACAAAGGATGCATGATATATAAAGAGTTAATTAGCAGTAGAAACAGAGCAAGAGGAGCATCATCGCACACTCCAGCGAACAATCAACTGCAATATAACAGAAATACAGTACAGAATAATCCAAACTTAGCAATCAAAATCACGCGACTTACACACAAGCAACAGGTGAAACAAATGTAAATAATGTCCCTAATAATACGAACTCGTACAACCAAAATCATGCAACCTACGCTCAAATAACAAGTGGAACACATGTATGTAATACAAACAGTGACATTGGAGAGATGATGAAGAGTTTCCTTAACGAATTCAAAGCTATGTTTTAACAACTAATAAATCAAAATAGCGTGATCTTAAACATGCTTTTCACAGTAATAAATAAATTCAGTAATGGAATTTGTCACCACGAATTACACAATGGAATGCCAACGGCCTAGGCAACCTCAACACAGAAGTTACTAACTTTCTTGAACATAACAAAATTGATGTTCTGCTCATATCGAAAACCCATTTCACCGACAAAATGATGTTTAAGATACCTCATTATTCTATTTACAACACCAACCATCCATTCCAACGAGGAAACAAGACAACTACACCTCCAACCAGAAGTCAGACGAAGATTGAAGAGACAGTGGCCAACAGACTTTATTTACTAATTTCAATTTTAATTTTAATTCCCATGTCTCTATTAACATCTTTATCAACGTCTGCTTTGCCTTGCAATTTTTAGAAGGCTCTGATTAAGGCAGAAATCTGAATTGTGTTTCGAAACTATTTTACGGATTTGTCAGATCAGATGTCGCTATTGCGTCCATTTCGAAGCCATTTTAGTGTTGCTTCTTAAAAGACAGAAAAGATTTATTTTTCACGTTGAGAACGCCTATGAATATCTGTTCTGACGAGCCCTATTAGGGCGAAATACGTATAAACAGATACATAGACGCTTTGTACGTGAAATCAAATCTTGACTGTCTTTTCATTTTATTCGGATCTACTCTGTATGAGTACAAGAAACCAATTCGCTAATTATTTCTGCTTAGTTGAGGATACATGTCGTGGAATGCAAATTTTAGATTCCTCATGTCTCTATTAACATCTTTATCAATGTCTGCTTTGCCTTGCAATTTTTAGAAGGCTCAGATTAAGGCAGAAATCTGAATTGTGTTTCGAAACTATTTTACGGGTTTAATTTTAATTTTCATTTCAATTTTAGTTTTAAATTATAATCCTACATTAATTTAATTTCTTAGTGTTAGTATTGGGAGTGTTATCAGTGGATAATTTCTCCTCTTATGTATTTGCAATACTCACATTTACTAGTAGCTTGTAATAACAGATTGTAGATTTGCAAATTTAATAAAAAAAATTGATGTTAAAGAACTAAGATGTTTAAGTTATTAACGAAATTAGCTACATGCGACAAAGTATCTGTGAGGACTTGTTGATAGCAACTGATAAATAATAGAAGCGTACAAGCTAACATTGTAAAAGTCATTCACTTTGGCCTAAAGTACCGTATTTACAAATTTGAAAACTGTATCGCTGAATATTAATTGTGTTTTTAACTTTGTAGAATGATAGTAACCATGCCGAAGTTAACAGATTCTTTACAACGAGTATCAATATTTGCAATTAAAGAAGACTCTACTCACTTTGATCCGATGATGATGGTAACTCATCTACAAAATGTGTACGAAATAAGGACGCACGTTGATTTGGTAATGGGTGAAGTTCTTATAATGGATGGAAGTAATTTAAAAATGGGTCATGTGCTCAAATACACACCAATTGTGTTTAAAACAATAGTTTTAATTTTACAAGTAAGTTCTTAGAAAAACTTTATTATTTCTCTATCAAAATTTATAAATGGCGACAATTTCTCTTATGTTTAACAAATGAGTAATTAAAGTAAGATTAAATAATATTATTAAATAGTATTTAAAAAGTACAAAGGCATAAAATTAAAAAGATAATACAGAAAATCGAAGAAAATTGACATATACAAATAACATGGGAATTGTTCAATTTTTCACATTCGAATAATCATGTTATATTTTTCGCTTTATTAATTTCTATAATTTTTAAATTCAATATTATAAATTATTACCCTAATCAAACCCTTAGTAACCATTCCTACTCTTACTCTAACTCTATCCTCAAGAAATACAGACATAACTTAGAAAATAAAAAATAAACTCTCTCCGCTCTCTGCGCATGTCTGTCAAAAACGCATGTTTTGACACTTCTCTCTGATTTTTGTACCGGTAGCAACGAGACTTCTTCAGCAGCGAATTGTGAATTCTTCAGCAGTGTGCTTAACTCTTCAATCTTAGTATTCGTGCATGAAAGGCCTGATATTGTGATATATTAGTTGACAAAAAACAGTACCGCTAGACACTTGCAAACACCGTTAGTTCGCTACAGATGAGAAAACACGCGTGTGAACCCTACCTATATGCAGACTACGATTTCGTAAGTGAATACACCAGCAATATTGGTAAGACTTTTATAAACTTGATTTGGTTCCTATCTGTATAACCGTTTATTACTAGGAGAGACTATTATGTCTCTCCTAATTACTTTGAACCAGCTCTATTTAATACAGTTCTCATACTTCGCAATTATATTCATAATTGAAGACCTCGGTGCAAGAACCGGGTAACTCCAATTTTCTGAGGTGTTGAGAAATCGAAAAAAACATTAATATTTGTAGAAAATGTGAGTAAGTGATGCTCAATAAAATTAATCACTTTAGAGGAACATTAGACAAGCCTTATTTATTTATTTTCTACTTTTCATTCATATTGTAGAGGCAAAAATGTTGTTTTGAAAAAATGAAGTTGTCTCTTTGTGTTGATCCAAATCACTCGGAGCATATTCACAACCCGAATTTTGAAAAGGAGCGTTCTCGATTTCCAACTCCGATGACAGTATAAAACGTACTATAATAAATACAAAATTACAATGTGTTTTTATTAACAAAATTTCAAAACTGAAAACAAATAACAAAACACCTAAACACCAGTACCACTCTACCACCGGACCAATGAGTGTTATCCCTACTCCGATATCTCCCCCTACACGCGACCACTTCGGTGCTAAAATCAGATCTCTCCTGGACTCAACGCAACTTCTGGACTTGCCTGATTCTTAAACCGTAATGGTTTGTAACATCTAATCTTATTAAGACCAGGACGTTAAGCAGCACCACACTGCTGGAAGAAACGAAGGGAGAAATTCTTCGAATATCCCTATGGATATTCAAGAGAAAAACGCCCACCATTCCAACCATCAGAAATGCTCTGTCCGACTGCTCAGCCCTGGGTTCGTTACCTGTACATTCTCTCCCCAGACCAATCCCAAAAAGGTACAGGAAATAAAAAAAACTTACGAAGTAGTGGTAAAGGTATATATGTTTATTAAATTATAATAAACAGAATTCATATTATTATGAATGTAAAACAAAAATAATTTTTAAACTGAGGCTCAAAGATTCGTCCAGTTGCGGGTATAAAACAATTAAAGTATAAAAAAGTACTCAGCTTTAGTTCGTTCTAAAGGAGTCGTTCAGTTCTCCAGGATGGGTTCCGATCTTTGTAGAAGTTAGGCGCTGTCGGTGGTTGTTGGTTAGGTTAAGGGGGGTTGTTGGTCTAGATTATAGTAATCATTTTGGTCCCCATGCTGGTAAATGGGTTTCAAATTATATTCTGATGCATCAGTGGATTTAAGGTAGTATGAGGGGTTGCTGATTATTTCCCAATGTAGTGTGGTTGGGTGTTGTTTGCTTCCCAAGGTAGTGTGGTTGGCTATTGCTTGCTCCCTACGGTAGTGGCTGGAAAATTCAT
The DNA here is from genome assembly GCF_040954645.1 of Diabrotica undecimpunctata. NCBI lineage: Eukaryota > Metazoa > Arthropoda > Insecta > Coleoptera > Chrysomelidae > Diabrotica > Diabrotica undecimpunctata. The sequence goes on from NC_092809.1 coordinate 97,748,733, forward strand.
ACAAAGATCTCAGCAAAATCTCTGATCACAGCGTGGCATTAATAAAAATAAATTTATAGGAAAAGATTATAGAAAAGATATTAAAGAAAATAAGGTAATATAGGTACATGTATACAGTAAAAAAAAATAAAATTTAAAATGTTTTCACCACCGTGTGACTAACCAATTTGTGTGACTAAAGTTTCATTGTAGAATGATTGTAGTGATATGATTGAAAAGAAAGCGAATAAAAATTTGTATCGGCTTATATAGGATGGAACGGCTATTAAAAATATTTATAATTTAGTGAGGTCGCTTGGAATAATATAGTACGGGGAACAAGTACCAAGCGGAGCCAATTGGTTGACTAAAACGTTACAGGTTGATCAGATAAATCTTAGTTCTTGTACAGAGGTCTTCAATTTCACATATTTACACTTTTTGTACAGGCATGACCGAACAGAAAAAAGTTAAACACTAAAATAAATTAATTTCTAAAAATTAATTTCAATTGTTTAAAAACGTCTTCATCAGTTAACTTAAGAGTAATTACTACATAAACAATTAATAACATAATAAAAAATATTTTTAAATTTGGTAGTTATAACTATAACTTTATTTGGTTGTACATTATCGATATCTAATTATGGGTATCGTATGAATTAAGATTTAGACTTGATCCATTGATTGAGGTTAATACTTACTTATTGCGTTAAAGAACTAAATACGAAGAAACTCTTTTAAAACATTCTTTACTCAAACAAATACACAATTCTATTTCTAACACAATATACACAAAATTGAGAGCTGCCCATAATTATTTCTGTTAAAAAATAAGGCAAACCTTCAACTGATCTAAATTCTTACAGATCAATTTCTCTCACATGTACAATGTGCAAACTTAGGGAGAAAATGATCAATAAAAAAATCCTGTGGTACCTAGAAAATTTTAAATAATAAATTTGTCACAATCAGGTTTTATATTCCATCGAAATACAGCAGACAATCTAGCAGTCCAAACATCAATCATTAACGCCTTCCAGTGCAAACAAGACGTAATTGTTGTTTCGTTTGATATCGAAAAAGCATTCGATACTCTGCATAGGCCTCTTATTATAGCTAAACTCGAGGAGTATAGTTCATCTGGAAATATATCTTCATTTATTAATCAATTTTTAACAAATAGAACCTTTGACGTAAGAGAAAATGGCAAAATCTCTAGAACTTTCAAACAAACTTATGGCGTGGCCCATGGGTTGGTATTGAGTACTACACTCTTTATACTTGCTTTAAACGATATATGTAAAAATTAAGCTTCCAGTCAAGTTTGCACTCTACGCAGATGATTTAAATGTTTCTGTCAAGGCAAAGACACTGTTGCCATTGTAAACTGCTTCAATTTGCTATTGACCAATTGCTTGAATGGACTTCAGTAAGTGGATTTAACTTTTCTGTTGAAAAGACAAAAATCATATTTTTTTATCGCAGGACAGCCAGTACTATACATCCTGACATTACCGTAATTTGTACTTGTCTACCTCACACTAAAGAGTATACGTTAGGACTCACATTTAACAGTAAACTTACTTGGAAATGTCATTTAAAAGATCTCCAAACTAAGTGCATGACAAATTTTAACATATTAAAATCTCTGTCTAAATCGAGGAAGGACAAGCTAATAAACTTCCCCTCTGGCTACGACGTCGCCGGCAACTCCTTTTAAAATATTCATCTCGAATCTCAGTTAATACCGAAAATCCAGCCTATAAATTATTAAGTAATTACCTTTTAAACTCTCCTTCTTCTATTAAACTTCAATCTATGCCACAGCATCTCTCACCACATCTAAATAACATCGATCTTTTAGCCACAACTCCAATATTAATATCACCTGAACCTCCCTGGAATAAACTGAAAGTAGATTTTAATCTCTCGTTAACTAATTATAATAAGCATCAGACAAAACCAGAAAGGTTTTCCTTTAAAAGGAAAACCTTTAAATAATTAATTGCTAATAACAGATTTGACCAAATTGTATACACAGATGCTTCTAAGAGTCCTTTAGTTGTTGGATATGCTGTGACTTCAAACACAGATTTAATCAGATCTTATAATCTCCTGCTCTTCTGCTGCATACTATTCTCCAAGCTACAAACTTACTATCACCAGAATATAAAAAAGTAGCAATATGTACGGATTCTTTAGCGTCTATCTATTCTCTCAAAAGTATATACTCGGTACGTCCTTTGGATCAAGTTATTCAAAACTCTTTCGAAAGTTTAATCTCACTGGGAATATCCATAACCATGATCTGGATTCCGTCTCATGTAGGAATCCCTGGTAACGAACTAGCCGACCACTTTGCGAAACAAGCCGCGTCTTCGAATATGAAGACTAAAAACACAACTTCATAAAATACGACTGTAGTATTTTAAAAACATCACTCAAATGTATTGGAAAGATCCCCGAAATAAAATCCCTTTTAAGCGTCGTGATATCCATCCCAGCGTTTAAAATCTTGACTTTCCTTCCATGACACGAAAAAACAAAATATAATTCGCCGACTGAGAATTGACCATATAAGACTAACTCATAAACATTTATTGAGAACAACAACAGAAAAAAGAATCTTTTTAGTCGAAATCTACACAATATTCTCAGCTCGCCAGATCAATTCCAAAACCTTATTAATTTCCGCTATGAAACCAAGCTTTACCAGAAAATTTAAAAGGAGAAACGTAGTTTAGAATTTGATAATTATTAATTGTACTAATACTTAATGTATTTCTTTATCGATTGTAATGTTACTGTATATTCTTGTAATGTAATTAAATAAAATTGTACCGGTGTCAGTGACCTACGCTGTCGATACATGTAAAGCTAAATAAAAAAAATTGAGAGCTGAACACACTCCGAACTTATCAAATTTATCAAACCTATTAATTCCTATACATAGCATTACCTGTACTTTTTTCTTGTATTTAATATATTATCTGATCTGGATAAAAATTAAAATTTTTTAATTTTGTTTAGATGAACAAAAATAAAACAGGTTCTAAAAATACTCTCTCTTTGTTACAGAACATAATGAGAAATCGAATAAAAGAAATTCATATTTTTCATTATCCCCCATATATTAATATAATAATGGCAGTTGCCAAAGGTATTTTAAAGAAGAAGCTATATGACAGGGTAAGTAAAGAAGATTTATCTTTCTAATAGCGTATAAGCGGCACTCTTTTCGGTCATAATGGGAAAAATTATCTATTTTTAGTTAAAATATTAAATAAAATTAATAATGAAATCAACCTTTACCAGAAGCAATTGGCTATACTGATGATCGATTATCTGGAGCTCTGTGTACACGTAGACTAAGAAACCAATCAGGATATACGACAGCGCTGTTATATCCTAGTAAATATAATAAATTAGACAAGCGAGCTATAATTGCTTAACCTTCATAAACCCGAGCGGAGTGCAGAGAATCCCAGTCATCAGTTTTTTCAAAAATAATTTTATTTATTTAATTTCCTTTCAGATTTGATTCTTAAATATATTTATAGTTTAGCATAAGAAAGTTTTGATAGATTGCCGTTTATTGCAACAAGTTATAATCAGGTTTGTTCCTTGGGGTTCAGCCCATTATTATGGTAGTTATGGTTATGGTAGATCTGGGCAGAACAAAGTTTATAAGCCCTTCATATTATATTACCCCTATCATATGGAATAGGCTCATAAAAACCTATTCTTCAGCGTTTCTGGGGCTCAGACAATTCCGGACTTACATATCTGCAGTAATCAGCAGGAGCTCCAAGTCTGAGCCCTTCCTGCCGTTCTGTATGTCTTATCCTTTAGTAACTTTGTGGCTTCTCAGAAAGCCACAAGTCTCTTTAAGGATAACTCAGCCAATCCAAGCAGATGAAGCTGCCGCCTGAGACTACAGTGGCCAGTAAGCATATTGACCACCAAAGAGCACCTTCTACGGTCTAGAATTAGAAGTTAGGGCTGTAAGACTTTTGGATGGCCCCACTATGTGGACCCTAGCCTGTATTATACCTCCACAACTGGACCAGGAATCCTGAAACCTCCACAGAATAAGCTCTCTGAGACTACCCCGACCAGTACTATAGGGCACTCCAATCACAGGTTTATATCTCACTGGCAGAGTGAATGAGCCCTGTCAGAGCGTCAGCCCATTCGTTTCCTTCCATACCTGTGTATCCCGGTGTCCATACCAAATTATCCCTATTAGTCCGCGCAACATCAGCAAGTGCTCTTTTGCACTCAGGAACCAGCTTAGCTTGAGTTTCAAAGCCCTCAGCGCTGCTTAACTGTCAGAGCAAATAGGGATGATCCTGTTTGAGCAAACCCTATCTATTATCTCCTGAGCACATACCAGGAATGCAAATTCTCGTTCTATCCAATCATCTCGATCAAAAAATTAAACCAAGAAGAAGGATGAGAATTGGGCTCTCAACATGGCCCCCCTTAAATTGGGGTGCCATGCTCTCCAGTATCATCTAGAGCACAGAACAACAATCAACCACAACGGTCGGATAGGCCATGTCACAATGGCGTATCCGACCATTAATTTAGCCCACACTTTACGTGTTTTCATATTACGTAAGCGAATTACAAAAAAAATGTTCGAATGACGGGGATTGCCCGTATCTCGACGTCAGTGCTCTCGAAGATTTCAAATATATTTTATAGCTGCTACGCAGACTTGTTTACCTCACTATCTAGTACAGTTTTAGCTCTAGTATGTAGTGTGTTTAATTACATTTGTAGTCATTGTCAAGAATCAACAAAGTTTCGAAATCTAAAAGGTAACTGATGAAGAACTATTGGAGATAATAGAAACAGACGCTTACGATAGTTATTTTAATGATTTCGTACAAGAATATAGTTCGATCTATATCGAAGGGACTAATATGGTGACAGAAATTGATTAGGTAGATGAAGTGTTGTATGAATCAGTAATCAATCAGTAAACTATACTGAGAATCCAACTTATACGCAACAGGTTTGACTAGATATACATAGTTCTCATTAAATGGCAAAAACTTATAGCATAACGCACAACAGTCAACAAAATTAGAAAAATCCAGCAAAAACCCAAAAAAAATCACGTGAAAATTGGTTTTCAGCGATTTTTTGCATATTTCAAGAAATCTCTAGCTTATCTGAATATGGGAAATACATCGTCTTATGTTATTTTACTAATTTTTGAAATCACGCTACTTAATGATGTAGTAAAGTGAAAAAAGTTGGGTAAATCCAGTAAAAACCCACAAACAACCCTTTACAACCGGGTTTTTCGCATAAATGATGGGTGTATTTCTTTCTTTGAGGCCTAAAAATATTTTATTTCATATATATTGTGAATATAAATTAAAGGCGCATTGATTCAGGTTGTATCAATCTAAAAAATATGATTAACCTTGACTAAACATAGCTTTTTCGGAGTTTAAAGACGTTTCCCTCAACTCTTAAATGTCCTAAAGGACTCTCTTGAAATTATATATAACCTATAAAAAAAGGTTGATTTGATCTAAGTAATGAAGTCTATAAAATGAAGAAAATCTCCAAAACTCTCCTAAAATAACAGCTTTTCAGGCTTTTAAAGATGGCGCAGCTTACGGAAAAATCTGGGAAAAATCAGAAATATATTTTTTTTTTAAAATACTGATCAAAAAATCTGTAATTATCTCCAAAAAAAAATTAGTTCGCTTTTTTCGAAAAAAAAATGCATTTTTAGGTTATGTAGACTCAACCTACGGAAAAACAAAAAATTGACAAGATTTGTAAAAGCCTCAACTAACCATGAAAACTTTTTAAAAATTTTAAATTGATTTAATGAATTGTTTTTGGGTTAGGGTTAGGAGGAAAGGGTATTTTGTGACCGATAAGAACTTTTCACTTAAATCGTTTAATATAGTAAACATTTATTTCAGATATATTTACATGAAAACTTGGAGAATCTCTACAAACATATTTCTCCCGAAGTCCTGCCAAAAGATTATGGCGGAAAACAAAAGTCAATGGACGAACTGAACGGTAATAACCTATAAATATAATCTCATCCTTTAAATTTTGTATATAATAGTTTAAATTTTATAGAAAATAACCTGTTTTATATAACAAAAATATTTGCTTAATAACCCTGTGTAGGTCCTACCTCCTAAAGAATTTCTCTCCAGTGGTTCAGCAACTTTATACAAAAAAGTGCCTCTCTTGTGCTCGAGTTATTTTTGAAACCAAACTGTGTCTTCTGTTTTTCTTTACAATTGTTATATATTTGCTTATGGATTATTTTTACGAACGTAGTAAACATACAATGGTCATATTCAAAGCAAATGAAACCAACTTTTGATCGTACTATTTCTTCAATAGGAACTTCATGCAAAATGTGTTTCTCTTTTTTCCAAGTCATTTAAATAAAAATCTTTATGTATAAAGCTTTATTTATAGTTACTTATTGATAATATTGTTGTGGCAGACAAACTTAAAATATGGAGGAGAGGCTTTAATAAACCAAATTAGCGAGCTAATACTAGAAGTGTGGGATGCCGACGAAATGCCTCAAGAATGCAACAAGACCATTATAATTTTTGTACACAAAAAGATAGATAGACCTGAATGCGCAAGGTTTAGAGGAATATCCTTATTGGAGGTAATATATATAGTGCTCGCCATACTAATTAAAAAACCATTAGAAATATATAAAGAGAAGAATCTAGAAAAATACCAGGGAGGATTTCGGAAAGGAAGATCAACAACCGATCAAATACTAAAACGAATCCTGATCAATTGCTATGAATACAACATTTTAGCACTTTTTAAGTACTTTATATTAATTACAAACCGCCTACGATACAATAGACAGAAACAAATTAATAGAAACGCTGAAAGAATACCAAGTGCCAGAAAAAATAGTAAGATTGGTAAAAATGACAATTAGACAAACCATTTGTGCTGTGAAATGCAACGGTATAGTCTCAGAAAAATCGGAAGTGAAAAAAGGTGTTCACCAAGCAGACCTGTTTGCTATTCAAAATAGTTTTAGAAAAAATTGTAAGTTGCACCAATGCTTGGCATATGCTGATGATGTGGTTCTCATTGTAGGAAATGGAAAAGAACTGGCAAATATAGCAAAAAGACTGATAAGAGAAAGTTCCAAAATGGGACTGAAAGTTAATATTAATAAATCGAAGTACATGGAAATCTCGACCAAAAAAAGGAATAATTACCAGGGGTTCCTTTAAATTGGAGGTGGAGGATGGATAAGTTGAAGAATTCGAGAAGGTGGATAAATATATATGTACTTAGGTACTCTTATTGATCAGACAGGTAAGGAAGAAACTGAAATCAACAATCAGCTTAAGACTAACTAAAAGCAACAGATGTGCTGGATCCATTAGCAAAATAATTAAGGCCAAAGATATATCTTGTAATACAAAAATAAGAGTATACAAAACTATAATTGGACCCACAATGCTATACGCTGCTGAGACATGGACTATAAATAAAACCATACAAAACAGATTAGAGGAAGCATGGGAAAGAAAGATACTTCGTAGAATGTTTGGTGGAAAAGTAGTAGAGGGAGAATGGAGAAGACGAACTAATGCAGAAGTGTACCATGTGTATGCTAACCCTACAATAACAAAAGTGTTGAAAAGACGTAGACTAGAATGGCTCAGACATCTAGAAAGAATGTAAAGTAATAGACTAGTCAAGAATGTTGTTTGGAGAGTATGAGGGTAAAAAAAGAGAGGTAGAATAAGAAAGAAATGGAGAGATGTAGTGATGGAAGATATCATAGAGATGGGAAGATAGGAGAGATGGGAGATTGGAAGCTGATAGCTAAGAACAGAAAACGATGGAAATTATCCATCCAGCAATGGGTCTAGAAGGCACAAATGATAAGTAGATATTATTTCTATAATTACAATTAACGATTTAATGTAAAATTAATAATATAATTCTATCAAGTTATCATCGACGTAGTGACAAAAGACCCAAATTGGTACCTTAAATTAAATTGATCAGTCCCTACAAGATATTGGCTTAAAGGTAGCATCATCAGTCACTTTCGTAAAATGTGGAACAATATGCATGTGACATGAGTTTGGTAGGGTCAAATTCGTAATCTCTGATAAGAAAGACTTCTGTAATACATTCTTTAGAATATATTTATCATTGATAGACTGGAGAGTTTTTTTTTTGAAAACTTACGAAGATATTGTAGCTTCTTATTCCAAAGTCTCCAGTAGACCAGACCTAGCTCCTTATTTAACAAATATTTCTCGCTCCCCTTCAGTTCTTGCTGACTTTTTAAGTTCATTAGATGAAGTTCGTTCTTTAGAAATTGAGTCGGTCCCCGTTAAGCACGCCCCCACTTGTCTTTCATTATAAAACAATGTACCGCTGCTCCATCTAATTTAAAATCTATATCGATGATAGATAGATTATGAGCAATAAAGAAAAAAAATACTAACATACATATCTAGAGAAAGAACAAAAAGAAGAACACCACAATGTAAATTATTCAGCCAGGAAATCATTCGCCTTCCTGATCCGCGTTTTCCTTCCACTTTTCCTTGTAGAATTAATTGCAGTAACCTATATATTTTCGCTGTTTCTCATGATGTGACCAAGGAATTCGATTTTGGCTGTTTTTATTGTGGTTAACAACTCTTTTGCTTTTTTCATTCTTAATAAAACATCCTGATTAGTCACGTGGTCTGTATAGGATATCTTTAGGATTTGACGATAAAGCCACATTTCGAAAGCATCAATCATCTTGCAGGTAACTTCTGTAAGAGTTCACGAATTAACTCCTACAACAGTATAGCAAAGACATAACATCGTAGTAACCTGACTTTTATGGGTAATCATAAATCATGGCATTTGAATAGATTAGCTATTCTTTATTTCAATTAGCTGTTTCTTTTTAGAGATTATCATATATTTTGTTTCCTTAATGTTCACTGAAAGTCCATATCTCGGACTCACTTCTGTGATTCTACTCAATAACTTCTGGAGGGCTTCATAACTGTCAGCGAATACCACCGTGTCATCCGCGTATCTGATGTTATTAATACATTCTCCGTTTATTCGAATTCCGGCTTCAACATCATTTACTGCTTCTTGAAATATATCTTTAGAGTAGATGTTGAATAGAAAGGGTGATAGTATACATCCCTGTCGGGCCTCACATTTGATTTTGATATCATCGGATTCTTCTGCCTCTGTACGGATAGACGATGTTTGATTCTAGTAAAGATTGCTAATTCTTAGATCAGTTTATCAAGGTGTTTATTTCAATATTTGTTAAGATTTAAATACGAGAAAGGGAAATTCTTATTGTTCACTCAAAACATTACTGTAATATTTTTAATAAATTAACGCCAAAACGTTTGTTACATATTAGATCAAATGATTTTGTAACCCACATTAAGATAGGACGTCTGAGGTGCGTAGGCCATGTAATGCGGATGGAGCAAACCGACCCAGCTAGAAAAACGCTCCTTGATAGACCTATTGGTAAAAGAAGAAGAGGAAGACCCAGAACAAGATTCCTAGATAACATAGATCAAGATATGAGAAATAGGGAAATACGTGCTTGGCGGAGGAAGGCGATGGATAGGGACGACTGGAAAAAAATTCTTGGGGAGGCTAGGACCCACACAGGGTTGTAAAGCCAAGATGATGATGATGATGATTTTGTAACCACTCTGAACGTTTATTAGTATTATTTCCTAATAATTTATCTCTTACCATTAAATTTATTATTATTTTTAGAATTATGGAAAGAGGAGTTTATTACATGGTCTGATAGATTTGACAAAAAAACAAAAATGAGGGTAAATGAAGATCTAAGGCCGGAACCACTGGAAAATTCAGAAATTTTGGGATACTATGGGAATTTCAAAAAATTGGACGTGGATTAAGCCAGGATTAAGTAATTACAAAATAAGCTTATTTCGTCGTTAAAGCTGGTAATAAATAGTAATATTTATGTTTAATATAAATATGTAATTTTTTAATAAACTTTTAAACAATTACTTTATTTATGTATTACAAAGACTTATACCACTCAACACTCTAGCAAACACTAAAATTGAAAAAAAAATAATAACAAAATGGCTTTCCTGCAGGAAGTTTTTGTATAGACAGCATATTTTCTCTACAGCAGGTTATTGAGAAAAGATTAGCCCACAACCTTTTAACTCATGTAGTCTATATATATCTGACAAAGGCATACGATAGTGTACCACTTTCAATGCTCTGGGTAGCAATGGAAAAACAAGGAATAAAAAAAATATAAAGACAGTACAACAGCTTTACAAAAATATGACAAGAAACTTTAAAACTGGAAAAAAATTAACTAGAGAAATTCCTATTAGTAAGGGTCTAAAGCAAGATTGCTGTACACTACACTCTTCAAAATATATCTGAATGAGGCGCATTTCTCAGTGTGGAGAAAAAAATGTTGCAATATGAGCATCCCAATCGAAGACGAGAAATTGTACATGATACACTTTGCTGATGACCAAGCCATTCTAGCTGAAGACGAGAGCGATATAAACTATATGCTTAGAAAACTGGAGGAGAAGCCACTAGATAGCTACACGGACTATTGTGGAATAATAAAATAACAAAAGAAAATAAAAGTAGAATTTATAAAACAATAATAGAAAGTGTTGGGTAGTACGGCGCCGAACTTTGGGAAGTTAATCAAAAAACAAATCAAAAATGAAGGCAATAGAAATGGACTAGAGATGATGTTACCGGCATACTAGATTTGTTAGGATGAGGAACGTAGACATTAGGAGAGAAATTGAAATTAACCTAATGCCTAGACATAATAGATACTATATCGAATGCCTGAAAATAGATGGTCAAAAAAGATAGTCTCTGCCCACTATAAGAAAACGAGATAGACCAAGACGGTCATGGAGAGAAGATATCGAAGATGCACAGAAAACGCTGGAAATTAGGATGCGAGAAACGGTGCCAGCTGTAGAAAACTCATATATAGCAAAAATTTTATTCCATACTACATAGTTTTCCCGAATAGGATGAATTGGTGATCATTAAAATATACAGTTATTGCCAAATCGATAAATTATGTATAGGTCATTAGAGTTGGCTGATAAAGAAATAAAAGGAAGTTTTTTGAATATCATGAAATAGACCAGTTCGTTTAGACGTTATATGAGGAAGTAAAAACATACGAGTTAGATATTTAAATCGTACAGTGAATATAATCTAGCATGTGGTGAATGTAATATTTCGGATTCAGGTATTGATAATTTAAATTCTAGAGGTAGAAGAACACATTTTCAGCTATATACTGTCCACAAAAAAATGCCACCAAAAAAGCAAATAGAATTTAACACCATTTTTGATAAACTTGGACCTAGGTTTATTTGTGACAAAGACTACAATTGAAAACATCTAATGTGGAGTTTAAAACTTAATAATACCAAAACAGAAAAGTCAGATTCTGAAAATAGGGGTGAATGTAGTCAATTTGCATGAGAAACAGATGGAAAAGTAGAATTGGATAACTCTAACCGGGAAAGCAAAAAAATGAAGAAAAATATCTAAACAAACAGAGAATGCTTTTATGTTACAGAAAGCAATGAAAATTATCGATAAATAAACTGACGAATTTCAAATTTTTGGTGACTACGTAGCATACGTACGTTAAGAAATCTGCGGTCCCCAGCAAACCAAACAAAACTGAAAAGAATTATTCAGAGAGCAATTCTAACAATATCAGAAATTGATGATGTTATTACTGCAAGTCTTGTTATATCAGGTTCCTCAGGATCTTCATCAACACCCTCATTTTTTTCCAATTTCAATGTTTGCTCACCACAAGAAGGTTATTTATTTTATATTTGTACATTAAACAAGTTATACTTAATCTAAGGTATTTAGTTTTCAGATCTTCATTAAAACTTTCTATAAGTATACGTTTGACTTATATTTTATTATTATTTTCACTTACCTCTTGCCAAAAATCTCAGGCTTACACCTAAACGTTCTCTTGCTGAAATATACTGAAACATTTTTGTGTCAGTTTTTGATATTGGGCTAACAAGTTTCAAGATATAATTGAAATCAATAATACTCATACGCAGGAAATTATTAAGTTCTATAGGATCCTCGTCTCTTCTTAAAATCCAATCTTTTACCCAAACATTTCTTGTTTTTTTTTTAATTACTACACACGCAACAGCACATCTAACTTTTACAGGCAACATTTCAACTTCTGATCTTGAACTACTTGCCAAAATGTTCCAAGATTCAGTATATAAACCTCCGACATTTATTCCACAAAAACTTTACAAACCTCTCTCGACAATAATTGCAGAGATCAACTTGCCTCAATATTTGCGTTATGTGTACACACCTGTGAGCAATTTGGTATGAAAATAAACATTAAAAAAACCAAAGTGATGTCAATCCGAAAAAACCAAAACGTACCTCAACCTTGCACAATAAATGGGCACATTTTAGAACAGGTCAATAGATTTAAGTACCTGGGATGTTGGATCGATAGCAGCCTAAATCCTGATCTAGAAATAAGATCGAGAATAGAACAGGCCAGAAAATCTTTCGAAAAAATAAAAAAACTGCTTTGTGATTCTCGAATAAAACTCGAAATTCGACTACGTTTATCAAAATGCTACGTTTGGTCGACTCTTCTATATGCAGTTGAAACGTGGACCCTAAAAACATCAACCGTAAATAAATTGGAGGCCTTTGAAATGTGGACCTACCGGAGAATGCTCAAAATTTCATGGACATCGCATACCTCAAACGAAGAAGTGCTGCATAGAATAGGCAAGGAAAGAGAACTTTTTAACACAGTAAAAGTTAGAAAAACATCATACCTAGGCCACATACTGAGAAATAATAAGTACCAATATGCCCAACTTATAGTGAAAGGAAAAATCGAGGGAAAGAGAGGCCTAGGAAGGAAAAGACTATCGTGGCTCAGAAACATCCGACAATGGACAGGGCTAAATTTTGAACAGCTAATAAGAACAGCTGAAGATAGAGAAGATTTTAAAATTGTAGTAGCCAACCTCCATTGAGGAGAGGGCACTTTAAGAAGAAGAAGTACACACTTGCAGAAGTCGCTCTCGCAAGAACTGTCGCAAGTTACTTCCTAGTGGACAGCTGCCTTTAATTTTCTATTAAGCGGAAAACACACCTAAACGATCACGACGAGATGGCGTTTACAAAGGCGACCACAATTCGACTCGTCTCAAACAAATAAGTGAACCAGTACATACTGGTCGTGATCTTCTGACAAAGTAATTTGTGCAGCGTACTGACGACAATCACGGCAATATAATTAGTGTTCAGAACGCAACAGTTTACGTTTATGCCTGGTCCCGTCGATGTAAAATAAGAATCGATATTAAAAAACTTATTAAATTTGTAAAAAATATGATATATTGTTTGACTTGTCCCACCCATATTACAAGAACGTACGTATTAAAAATAAAATCGTTTTTTAGTATTAACTAGTTCTGAAAAATTTGTTTGCTGTTTGCTTGTAATTATTTGTCTGATGTAAAATTTCATCAAAACTTTCAAAATTCGTTCTAAAATGTATATAGAAACGGTTCACATCTCTGCGAAGTTCTGGGTACAATTTATGAAATTGTCTTTGTTGCTTGTGTCTACGTCATGTACCCAAACATCTCGTGTTTTTCTGCAAAATAAACCTAAATTTTATTAATTTTTTACAATGCTTCTTTTTGTAAATCGCACATTTTATAAACTATATTTCCAATTTTATTATTCATACTATTAAAATCGCAGGTCCCTATCAGTCCGATGTGTTCGCTTTCTACAGAAACCGAGATCGCCATTGCCATCGTGGACGCGATCGCGATCGTGATCGCTTAGGCTGGCCACAGACCTACATGCATGCATGACATACATGCATGAAGAGGCCTGCCTGTCATGCATGCATGTACGTCTGTGGTGAAAAAATACCACACGCATAAGCTCTTTCATGCTGACTATTGCCTGATGAAAATGCAATCATTAAACCAGCATGCATGACACGCACGTATGATGCCTGAGCGTGTGTGGAGAGTGCCTGTCGCAGGCGTCAGTCCAGTCATTCTGGAATCATACCAGCGAAAGGTGTTGTGTTTATTGATTAATTAACTAGTTGAACTGTTGAAAAATATGGCAACTGTAGAGCGCAAAACCCTAGAATAGACTGTGCTTTCTGAGTTTATTGACATTTATAAAAATAGTGTTCGTGTTTGTGGAAAGTGAAGTGCCCTGAATACCACAATAGGGACCTGAAAAATGCAGCTTACTTATAGTTAGTGAATAAGTAAGTGAAAAAGTCACAATAATGACCTTTTTCATTTTTTGGGGGACCAGGACACTCCTAGAGCATCAGTCTCCAACATCTCATCTCCAAAAAGGGACAATGATGAGGTAAGAATATTAAAAATAATCCGGCCCTGAATGTCAGGCATGAAAGTTGACTTAGTTTCAAGCTACACAACTTTTACAGTTTTTAATAGAAAAAGTATAAATTTAAATAATTAAAACTGGTATATCAAAGAAGTTTACAGTGATTTGTTAAGTGCTGTAAGTACTTCTTTTCCAATTAATCCTAGTTTGGTTAGAAATATCACTTTTAAGCATCAATAACATATCTCATCAATAATTGTAGTTACAAATTAGCCAAAAAACTAATTGTACTCATATCGTTATTCAGCTAATTTGGTAAATACCAGACCGATCAACTTATTTTAAAATAAACAGAGTCGGACTTTATTTGATTCACAACATACCAACACAGTTAAATCCTACTCAAAAGTTCTAAGCCAACATACATACCTTAGTCCTGAACAAGCGATCGTTTTCTCTTCAAAGGATGGATTACGCCTACAGGACTACCTCATACCACTAGAAGCACTTATACAGCCCAAAAACATCTTATTTTCTTTAAGGCTGTCCAATAATCGAGTATGCATGTATTTAGCAAGCAAAGAAATTGTGGATAACTTTATGCAGGTATATGATGGTGTAATACTAATAAATGATGAATCAGTTCAAGCTAGAAAATATATTACTCCAGCGGATAGGTTAGTTCTATCAAATGTATGCCCCTCAATTCCCCATGATATTCTTATTCACGAATTAGAAAACCTAGGTCTCAAGAAAATGTCATCAATGGCATTTCTTCGTATTAGCAATACTTTACCGGAATTCAATCATATTTACAGTATTAGAAGATAAGTTTTTATCAACCCTGTTATAAATCCTTTACCAGAGTCTTTTGATTAATTACGATAACAAATCCTATCGAATTTTCTTATCCCAAGATAATCAGTTATGCTTTAACTACAAACAGCAAGGACATAATGCTAATAATTGTAAAAATCCCACAAACTCTCAACAATCACCCACACCTCAAACTATTTCAACATCGTTAAATTCTCCTTCATAAATAGACACCATAGAAAAACTTCCCAATCAGCAATCTACTTCCTTAACAAATAGTACAAATCCTGAACATATCGAACCAAACGAATCCTCAGTTACCAATACCATTACACCTCCAGAAAATAACAGCGCTATATCACTATGTAGATATTACTCAACAGACAAGCCGTAAACGTGACGTAGATGAAATTCTATCACCTTCACCAACATATACACCAACTCTGTCAAAAAAAGATAAACAAACAGAAATAAATTTTAGGAAACCTACACAAAAACCCAACAAAAAACCCAAGAAAAGTTCTGATACTGACCTAAAAACAATAATAAATGAACATTCACTACCATATATCCTTAATCACGACCAATTTATAGATCTGTTAGAAAACGCACCAGGTTCTCCAAATATTATCACCACTATAACTAATTATACACATGATTTTACTGGATTACTAGCAATGATTAGTAACTTATATGCTCACATAACAAATAGATCTCTTAAAATCAAACGTACCAAACTTGGAAAAAAAATCACAAAACACCTAAATGACGAAAAAAGAAAAAACTCTCTTCTACCGACAACGAAGTGACCTTTTACATGACATAGACCCATAGTTTTAATAAAATTAAAACTTATTTACAACTAGAAAGTAAAAATGGCGTCGTTTAATTCAATATAAACGGATACTATAATAACTTACCGATGTTAAAAATTCTACAATCAGAGTATCTACCAAATATTATTTGTCTTCAAGAAACGAATCTTAAGAGCAACCAAGAATCTTGTTTACATAATTACCAAAGTTTTTCAAAAAATAGAGTAAACCAAATAATAGCAAGCGGTGAAGTGACAATTCTTGTAAATAACAAATTAACCGCAGGTAGGTTACCCCTACAAACACATTTAGAAGCTGTAGCTATTTCTCTAGAAGGGACCACAAAAATAAATATTTGCACGATTTACTTACCCCCTGGACAACTAATTGATAAAAAGGACCTTTTTAACCTCGTGAGACAAATACATTCTCCGCGTATTTTAACAGGTGATTTTAATGCTTACAACAGTATTTGGGGTTCTAAATATGATAACAAAAGAGGACTTATTATTAAAGAATTAATAGATCAGTATAACTTATCACTGTTGAATGATGAACGCCCTACAAGATTCAATATACAAATAGGCGAATCAACGTCCTTGGACTTAACGATAGCGGATAATAACTTCTCTGTATTAATGACATGGGACAGATTAGACTACACTTATAACAGTGATCATTACCCAATAATAATCACCAATAACTTGTTCAAGCCCAAAAATGGAAAGCACGCCTCTAGGTGGAAAACGAAGGAAGAAAATTGGACATTATTTGATGATATCATAGAAAAACATGTCACAAACTGTAAAATATCCAACAATATTGACACAGACATCGGAACCTTCTTCAGCATCTTAAAAGCGGCCGAGGTAAAACTGCACTTGTTACAAAACATAAACCAGTTCCTTGGTGGAATGAACAATGTAAGACATATATCGAAGCTTCCAAAAAAGCCTTTAACAAATACAAAAGACATAAAACACTTAACAATAAAATAGAATTTCAAAAACTTAAAGCTAAAGCTCAGTTAGCAATAAAAACTTCAAAAAGAAATTCGTGGGCTCAATTTGTGTCCAGTATAAATAGTAGGACCCCTATGTCTGAAATGTGGAAGAATGTCAAAAAAATATCTGGAATACCGGCTTATAACAAAATCACTCAACTAAAGAAAGATAATAGAATAATCACAGATGACCTAGAAATAGCAGAAGAATTTTCTAATACGTATAAAAATAGATCTAATACAAGCAATTATAATAATAATTTTATCAACTTCAAATATAATGAAGAATGCAATGTAATTATACCGTTTGTAGATGACACAGATGCTTTAAACACCAAATTTAATATAAATGAATACAAATATGCATTAAACTCATTTAAAGAGACTAGTGAGGGTCCAGATAATATCCCAATGGTTTTTCTTAAGCATTTACCTGAGAATGCACACAATCATCTTCTTAACATATTTAATATTATTTGGATAGTACAGAAATTTCCAACAGCATGGAGAGATTCTATTATAATACCAATATTAAAACCAAAATGCCCCAAAACAGATCCTGAGTCTTGTAGACCAATTGCGCTAACATGTACTGCATGCAAACTGTTAGAAAAAATGGTCAACCGTCGTCTCCTCTGGACACTTGAAGATCGAAATATTATTATTTCAGAACAAAGTGGTTTCCAACAAAATAGATCAACTCTAGACAATATTATAGACCTAGAAAGCAGTGTACATGAAGCCTTCTCCCTTAATCAAAAATGTATTGGAATATTTTTCGACATTAAAAGAGCCTTTGATACAGCTTGGCGCCACCGTATCATCAGATTACTGTACGATTTAGAAATTAAAGGACATTGCCTTGCATTTATAAAAAACTTCTTATATAAAAGGTATATGCAAGTAAGAGTAAATGGTAATTTGTCGTCAAAAGTGGAATTGGAAAATGGAATTCCTCAGGGATCTGTTATAAGTCCTACACTATTTATAATTGCCATAAATGATGTTCTACGAAATTTAAAACTTCCACTTAAAGGCCGCTTATATGCTGACGATCTCGTAATATTTGGTTAAAGCTAAAACTTGAACAACCTCTCATAACTTGCGCAGAGTTTCTTGTTAGATATTGAAAAATGGTCATAGGAAACTGGATTTATTTTTTCAACAACTAAAACTAAATATATAGTATTTTCTAAAAACAAAGTCAGAACACCAATCTCATTATATCTATACAACCAATCACTACAACAAAAAGATACGCTAAAATTGCTAGGAGTTACTTTTGTCAGAAAGTTGAATTGGAAAGAACATATCAATAATCTAACATGTAAATTTTACAGAAGATTAAATTTACTAAAAATTCTAGCACACAAGAATTGGGGTTCAGACAGGAGTACATTGTTAATTATATACAGAACTATTATACGATCTCAGCTAGACTACGCGGCTATAGCTTACGACTCAGCATCGAAATCAGTACTTAATAAATGAAAACATGAACGTTCAGCATGCAATTGAACAACGTATGGATGATTTCGATTCTGACGACAACAGAGATATTGAAGTAAATACAGCTCTAAAAACTGGCATGATACTAACTACAGGGCGTCAAATGAAAGAACATGATGAGAAAAATGGATATAATTACGATATTCAGCCGTTAGATCGTCAAATATTTAGTAACTCAGAAAATTATATACATACTGAAAACATTCCAGAAAATGCAAACGTGTTTACAATATTTCGAATATTTCGTCTTTTAGTTGATGATAATTTCTTTGAGTTGGTGATAGAACAAACCAACCTATACGCTGAACAACTTATTGCAAATAATTCTAGAGGTCGTTTGAGTCGCTGGAAACCGGTAAACAAGGAAGAAATGTAAAAGTGGGCATTAAGTTGCTAACTGGTGTAATCAAATTCCCTACATTAGAATGCTACTGGAAAAAATATCCCATTTTTTATCATCTTTTGTTGCACCAGATACAAATGTCCTACAATCGCTTCGTAACAATTTTACGCTGCTGCCATTTTATTGACAATACAATAATTGAAAGGGATACCAATAATCGCTTATACAAAATCCAACCCGTTATAGACATTGTAATGAGAAATTGCAGAAAGACTCTTTCGTCAAAAGATTGAGTTGTTGTGTATGAATCCATGGTTCCCTTTCAGGGGCAACTGCTGATTCGTCAACATAATCCAAACAAAACTCACAAGTATGGACTAAAGAATTACAAAGTCACAACTGATGATGGATATGTTTGGAAACATAAAGTTTATTCTGGAAAATATCCACAAATCTCCAATCTTGATAAACCTAGAAGCGTAATTGTCGAGCTTTGTGAAGAACTTTTAGGCCAGCGAAAAATGGTTGTTGCAAATAATTGGTATACCAGTGTTCCATTAGCTGAATACTTACTTCAACGCAAAACTGACCTTTGTGGGCCATTGAGAAAAAATCGTAAAAACTTACCTTTATTGGTCAAAAACAAGAAACTGAAGCGAGGAAAGCAAATTGCCGCACAAAAAAATAATGTGACGATCATACACTGAAAGGACAAGAGGAACGTCCTTATGATATCTACTTGTCACGCAGATGAAGAAACGATGAGTACAGGTCGAAATCCGCGTCCAAAGCCCAATATGATATTGGAATAAAATAATCGAAAAAAAGGTATCGATCTTTCTGACGAATTGGCTAGCTACTATTCACCAATTCGCAAGACCTTGACTTGGTACAAAAAAGCTGCTGTCGATGTTCTGTTTGGAGTGGGTATCATAAATACAGTTTATTTTAAATGGGTGATTTACAATAAATTGAACCAGCAAAATAAATGTACAATACTGCAGGTCCAAATGAGTATTGTAAAAAATCTTTTGGGTATAAACGTTGTCCAGACACCTGCCATATCTACGCCGTCCACGTCACAAGTACAGCATTTTCTTAAACCGCTGGATAGAAAGGACGAAAAAATTACTAGACGTAGGTGTGCCGGATGCTATAATGAATTTCGTCAAAAAGGAGAAACATCAGCAGCTGCCACTAATAAAGACAAAAGAGTTTCACATATATGCAACATCTATACCAAACCGTATTGTCTACAATGGTTCCAAAAAGTACATTGAACATGTAACTTTTTTTCGATGCTTTTTCTTTTTCAGTAAATATTTACTTTTCATTATATTGTATGTATAATATTTTATCTCACATATCCATTCTTTAGTTCGCTAAAAGTGAAAACGCAATAAAATATAGGTGTTTAGTTTCGATATTACATTTTATAGCAATTACGATAAAATTACACATTTTTTCTCTTTGTCCCAACACTATTTATAATATATGAGATATGTTCTGTCAAGTCCGCGTCTAATAAAGGCCATTCTCCCCACGTACACTTTTATAAACAACCTGAAAATTGTATCGACGAACAGACCACATATGGTCTGTGAACTGGAAGTGCTTTTAGTTCACAGGCCATATGTGGTCTGTGGACAGTGAACCTGTTAACTTCTGATAGACCTACTTTTATTTCTAATTGTGTGCTTATTACTTTTCCTTCGTTCATAAAATACTCCATGAATTGTTTGCGGACTTCTTTGGCATCCTGACTTACGTTTCCTCGATTTCGAGTTTCTAGTGGGTTCATACTTGATTATGAACTGTCGCAGCCAAGAGACAGAATATTTCCATTTTCAGGACTTTCCTGATTTAAACAATTAGCAGGTGCATAGGTAGTAGGTTGTGTCTATCAAATAGTTACGCAGGGCACAAGTAGCCATTATTACTTTTCCAATTCTGTCTGTATCCAAATTTATTGTCGTATGGAAAATGCGAAATCGGGAAGCGAGAATACCAAACACATTTTCAACTATTTATCTAGCTCGAGATATCCGATAGTTTAAAAACCTCTTTCTCGGGCAAATCAAGGCTTTCCTGTCTAATTGGCTTTAAAATATTGGCTGTCAAAGGAAATGCATCGTCGGCGACAAATACATATGGAACATTTCTAACACTTTCAGTGACATTGTCAGGTTGAGAAATGTGTATTTTTTTCCATCAATTTTTCATAGAAGCGTGTATTCTGTAATACACCGCCGTCAGATTTGCGACCATTGGTTCCAAAGTCCACTAGAAGTAAACGATAATTTGCATCAACAATAGCAAGTAAAACCATACTATGTTTTCCCTTGTAGTTATAATAGTAAGACCCAGTATCTCTTGGGGGAATAATTTCAATATGTTATTCATCCATGCCACCGATGCAGTGTGGAAAATTCCACCGCTTTTTAAATTTTTTGGATATATTTTTGCATTCGTCTTCAGTGTTAGGAAACTGAAACATAAAAATTTAAGCATAAAAAACTAAAGTTTTGAACTATAAAAAAGAGAATTCTTTATGTTTCCAGGAAAACATTGACCAGCACCTCCAGAGGAGATTCAACCGCGACCCATGGCACAACAGGATTTGTTACTCACACCCACGACCAGGAATCAACGACCTGGGTCAAATAAAAAGAGAAAAGAAAATGATGATTTGTCAACAGAAATAATAACCTCTGTACGTGATCAATTTAAAGCCCCTAAAGCACAAGTCGACTGCTGCGAGTTCGACTCGACTCGTACAGTACGGACGTGCTCAAGAGAGAAGCGTGCTTAGGTGGGGGCGACTGACCTATTGTCAACGGAGCTTTTCAGCTCCCGGTGGGTAAGACACCGAGTGTGGCATAGGCACTTGTCCTACATATTAGCGAAAAGCGGATGCGAGGTTGTTACTAGTTAAACCGTCGAGGAGCTGTTTTTATAGGCTCCTCGCGGAGGCTATAATAGCTTCGCGTTTGCGAAGAATTCGGGATCACCTCAGTGTGTCGTCAGGGATGACACTGTAAGGCCTTGACATTTGACAAGGTCGGACAGAAACGGCCCGTGCTCCTGAGGTGTGAGAAACAGGAAGAGGATCCCTCACTGTGAATACAGGGAGTGAACTACCGCGAGGTACCTGGGACGGCACCCAGTAAGCCGTACTGACAGCGGTCAGTCGGTGGAAAAAAAACAGAGTCGTCTAAGTAAAATTTTCTTATATCTTATGAACTATTTGTTCACTGCCTTACGGCAATATGAGTGATATTCCCCCCCCAGAAAGTGTTGTCACGCAGGTGACAACACAAGAAGAAGAAGATAATGATTTAGCCAAATCATCAAACCCCTCTGATGCCAGCTCGATTGAGCTATATAATAAATTTATTGAATCGACTAATCCCGCGATCGATGACATAGAAATCGTGATATCTTCTGACGATGACTCCTATCTGCCCGAGTCGGAGGAAGAAAAAAGCGAAATCGACACCGATGACGATGTTAATACGATGAACGCCATCGACGAAGAGCCGAGCCCAGCCGCAGAATCACGCGAAGCCCCGCCCCCAACTGTAGTAGAGACACCACCCGTCGTGGACAACGTCTCCAAAAATGAAGCCGAGCCCGAAATCGGCAAGAAAATGAAAAGGCTAAGGCCCAAAGAAGACTCTCCGGAAGACGAAGAAGTAAAGAAAAAGGCCAGAGAAATGGCGGAAAGGGAAAAGGCCAATGAGCTTTTAAGGTCGGTCAATCTACTGACGGAACAGATCAAATCTCTAAAAGAAGAAAGCCGTATCCGCGAGGAAAAGGCGAATAAACAAATCCAAGACCTTCTCGCTCAGATGACTGAGCTGAGAAACGAAAATAAGGAAAAGGACAAGGAGATACAAAAACTTGTACAACATATAATGGCATTAACAGCAGCCAAGGAGAAAGAAGAGTCAATAATGGAGATCGACCCGTGGAAAGCCTCCCTCGATAACGACGTTGTAAAGCTAGTTGAACTAGGAATCGGTTCACCTCCCCCCGCAAAACCATCCGGTAGCAAAGGCAAGCCTAAAGAGCCGGAAAGAATTATAACAACCAAAGAACCTGCAGGTTGGACACAAGTCCAAAACAAAAAAGGAAAAAAGACAGGCACCACTACTGAGAAATCAGACAGTAGTGTGAAAACAAAAATAGGCGTCGCCGAAAAGCAGACGCAGATAATAAATCAGCGGAAAGAAAACGAATTTAACAAGGCTGCGAAAGAGGCTCATGAAAGAAGCCAGAAAAAGAAAACTGCCCAAAATAACTTGAGCAAAAATAGCCAAGTTGAAAAAGAAAACGACGTAGCAAAAGACTCACCGCAAACAAGCGAGGAGCCTACAGTAAAGAGCCAATAGTAAAAGAGCCGAAACCACCGGCGATAATCCTAAAAACTGTAGGAGAACACCAAAAAATCCTGCAGAGAGCAGCCAACCAAGGCATAATATCAGTCAATAAGTTTGCACGATCAGGCAGATCTATTGTTATTAACACAAAAACTAGAAAAGATTACCTAGGAATGGTACACATCCTAGAAGAACACACTCCAAAAGTAGAATTCATCGCATATCCCATAGATAGCGATAAACTAAAAAGAGTCATTATAAAAGGGCTATCTGCTACTACTAGCACAGTAGCAATTAAAGACGAACTATACAATAAAGGACTAGAAGCAACAAGGGTGATCAATATGAGCTCCAAAAAAGCTGATAAAAAAGTACTGCCACATTTCATCGTCACCCTCAAAGAGGAAGACGTTGCAAAAATTAAAAAAATATCTGATATATGCTACATGCGCATCTATGTGGAGGATGAATTCAAAATCACAAAAGACACCCTACAGTGTTATAACTGTCAAGGGTTCTATCACAGCTCAAAGGCTTGCCATTGCGGATCCAGATGTGTAAAATGCGAAGAAAACCACATCAGTAACGACTGTGAGAAAAGCCGGGAAACCGACCCCAAATGTGCAAACTGTGGTGAAGCGCACACAGCAAATTATAGAGGATGCTCTAAGGCCCCCAAAAAGAAAACGCCTGCCCCAACAAGACCGGTAGGAAGACCCATAAACAGCGCTCCAATCAACAAAGGAGTCAGCTACGCACAGGCAGCGAAAAAATCCGCTGAAACCACCACAGAAGCTCCAGCACAACCACAAGAAGTGTCGGTACAGGACGCAGCTACCCTCATCGCAAACTTCCATACAGAGTATAATAACAAAATGATGGAAATGATGTCCATGATGGACAAAGCAACAAAAATGATGACTGCATTTGGAGAAGCCGTCCGAAAATGTTAGCAAACCAAAACGAAGATCTACGCATTGGGTCATGGAATTCCGGCGGAATATTCAAAAAGATCAACCTTCTGGATGAAATAATAAACAGATTAGAGCTCGATATTGTAGCCCTTCAAGAAACTAAACTAGTGGAAAGGAAAAAAACAAAATTTCCAGGCTACGATATCTATAGAACGGATCATAGAGCATTATCAGGACGAACAGCTATATTAGTCAAAAAGGGACTCGAACACGAGCACATCCCAACACCAGACGGACTGGTGACAATGGAAGCCACAATTATTCGACTTAAGGCCAACAACGAAACACTAAAAATAGTGTCAGCTTACGTCAGACCACATGATCCGATTTTTAACGAAGATTTGAGCCTAATACTGAACTCAGAAGAGCCAACTATAATTATTGGAGACCTAAATGCTAGATCGCCCAATTGGTTTGACAGGACGACCAACCGAAACGGAAGATATCTCTGCAACCATCTCGAGAACAGACTGAACACACATGTCATCGGACCAACAGAACCGACATGTTTCCACGGAAAACTCCCTACGTATCTTGACATTGCAATCCTACACAACGTAGGTCAACAATACGAGATACATTCTCTAAATGAAGGTGATTCGATACATAACCTAATCGTCCTGACCCTGGGTGCATTAGAATTGAACTATTTGCAGCCCCACAACAGAAAGAAGACAAGTTGGCCAAACTTCAGAAGAATTGTGAGCGAGAACATCGGTAACATCCCAACAATTAATAATATTACAGAACTAGAAGATAGTGCAATAAAACTAGAACAAGCAATAAACAATGCTATCGATGCCAGCTCCAAAACCGAAACAATCACAAGAGAAAAAGGAAGATTCAGGGATATAAGTATAGAACTTCAAAACCTAATCAAAGAAAAAAACCGGAAAAGAAGAAGAGCCTACCGCACAAGAACGGTGGAAGACAAAAGGATTGCAAATGAGCTAGACAGGGAAGTGAAAAAACAACTTCAAAATCATAGAAATGAAAGCTGGGACTCCTATATCGATGAGCTAAATCCTAACAAATCCGCCTTCTGGAAGTTATCTAAAATCCTCCGAAAGGACAAGAAACCCATACCTCCCCTACACGGAGTAAATGGGATTGTCCATACGGAAATCGACAAAGCCGAAGTCATGAAGGACGAATTAGAAAGGGCGTGTACAAACAACGAACACCCCGACGATGACATAGACTTTGAAGAAGAGGTAGAAAGAGCAGCGAGAAGACTTAGAAGGAAAAAGGGCAGAATAGGTATTACACATACATCTCCCGAAGAAATAAAGGAACTTATAAAAATGACAAATGCCAAAAAAGCCCCAGGACCCGACAACATCACAAACAGGGCGCTGAAAAATCTACCAACAAAAGCTATTGTTTATATCACTAACATAATAAACAGCATGCTAAAACTGCGATATTTCCCAGATAGGTGGAAAGAGGCACACGTAATAATGATTGCAAAACCTGGTAAAAACGGCACATTTCCGCAAAATTACAGACCTATCAGCTTATTATCATCTATAAGCAAGATAGCGGAAAGAGTCATACTAAGAAGACTCAAAGAAGAATCTCAAATGCTAGGAACCATACCAGAGGCTCAATTCGGGTTCAGAAGCGAACACTCCTGTGAATTACAGGTACTACGAGTTACAGAATTTATCACCAAAGGATTTAATGAAAAAATGTACACAGCTACAGCTTTTCTGGACGTCAGCAAAGCCTTCGACAGAGTCTGGCACCATGCATTAATCTATAAAATGAATGAATTTGGTTACAGTGAGGCGATGACATACCTTCTTGCGTCATATCTTGCCAACAGAAGGTTCAGAGTTCGAATAGGGGCAACCCTATCCGAAGTCGGGACCCTGGAGGCGGGTGTGCCTCAGGGAGCGGTGCTGTCTCCTTACTTGTACACCATCTATACGGCCGACACGCCAAAAGAGCCAGGCTCTCTGTTGAGTCTTTACGCTGACGACACAGCAATAGCTGTTAGCTGGAGAAACCCGGATCATGCAGCTAATCATCTGCAAAGAGCACTAAACAGATTCCAAAGATGGTGCATAAAATGGAAAATAGCCCTAAATCCAGACAAAACACAGGCTGTAATGTTTAGTCACAGAAGAAGTGTACCAAATCGCGAAATTACAATTGAAAACACCCCAGTAGACTGGACCAACCAGGCTAAATACCTAGGGGTACATCTAGACAAGAAGCTAACGTTCACTGAGCACATCAATCAGCAAATACGCAAAGCCAAAGCGTTGAAAAGTCAGCTCTCAACACTTATTGGAAGGAAAAGTAAACTACGATTTAAAACCAAAATCAGGGTTGCGAATAGTATTATCCTGCCAGTCCTAACATATGCATCCGCAGCGTGGGGACACACCTGTAAAACAAACAGGAAAAAGATATAGACCACTCAGAATCAAATAGTCAGAGATGCCCTTAAGATACCAAGGTACGTACCCTTGAGATACGTATATAGAGACTCAGGACAAACAAGAATCCTACGCACGCTAGACGAGAGAGCATATGAAATTTTCAACGGACTAAGAAACCACCCAAGCAGAATGTTAAGAGAGCTGACTAACTACAATGAAAACATAAGGACGGTACACAGAAGACCAAAACAACAGATAGCTCGATATAGGGAGAACCCGAACGAATAAATAAAGAATGAGATGGTTGCAAGAAGAAAAAACAAAGAAATGCAGTCAATCAGAAAACACACCAAAAAAACTCTGGCGAGAGGGTACGCTTTTCTTTTTAGGTTTTTAGGTTTTTAGGTTTTTAGGTTTTTAGGTTTTTAGGTTTTTAGGTTTTTAGGTTTTTAGGTTTTTAGGTAATTATAAGTCCAATATACACCGGGGTGTGTGAGAGCATTATACACTTGGGAATGCACACCCCAATACACGCACACAAATAGGATTAAGGAAAAAAGGAAAGAATTGTTGCCCAGGCATTTTATAGTCCCGAAGCCACAAGGAAGTCCACAAAAAAAAATGTGTTTTCTGATTAAATAACGTAAATTCATATTGATATATTCATACTTTTCATTAAACCGTTTAACGTAAATTTACCTTATATAGCAAATATAGAAGGGGCCCGTCAGGCCTTCTATATACCGCTCCGCGGACTAGGCCTTTAAGGCAGATCGAATGAAAGATCTACTCGCGAAATCCGAGCACTGAGGTCATGTGCGGCATACATGGGCTTGGTGGCCGGACCCCTCTCGGGTGCTCAGCCGGTGAGGAGAACAAAATTTATTTTGCCAAATCGGCGGCTGAGTGACCGAGCACACACTCTTTTCCGGACATAGAGTCATCAACTCAGGCTGATGGCTCTATGGTCGGAACACACACTCTTTTTTCTTTTTTTTAGGGACTCAAGTCCCGACGTAAAGCTAGAGTAAAATCAATAGAGTCAGTAAAGTAAATAGGGAGAAAAGCCTAGATGTGGCTACCCCTACAGTTAGGTGGCATAACCACATTCACTAAATCCGAGGATGTCCTATTACCCAGGGCATCTTAAGTAAATTTCAGATCATAAGCCTCCTCACGTAAGTGATACGATGAGGAGGGGTGGTGGAAAAGCCTGGGGGTCAGATAGGTACCACTTCGACTAGCGAGCTGTGACCGGTTTGATCTTCGGACATGTGGATCCCATTCTTACATTGGTATACACATGTTCCTAGGGGCAGGGTTGATCACTGCGTGTGTGTGTGTGTGTGTGTGTGTGTGTGTGTGTGTCGACTGCTGCGAGCTGTTAGGTAAAATAGTCACTGTAAAAATGAGAGGAATCAAAGATAAGCGTCTGCACCTCATATACGAAAAACGAATTAATGACATTTTATTTGAGATGGAGATGAGTGTTTAACAAGCCAAACTCAACTTTGAATTATTTACAACAAAACAACCCATGTCCCACTCCAAGTCTACAGCACTACACCACATATCCCCCTCCAAGTCTACACAGTTGCACTTCTGAAGACAGTACAGGTACATCATGCTCAACAGCAAATTATTTTTCAAATTTTGCACTTGACAATTTATAATTCTCTAGGAAAAAAACTGCACCTACCAAGTCGTTTTTTCCATTCCTTAATTAGACCCAAGGGTCCTTTTTTGAAGGTTAAAAAAAAATAAAAATAAAATAAATTCTTTTTATTTAACACCATAATTTGCATACCTTTATGTGTTCCTTAGAAGTTTGTAGAGGGCCACACATGTCTCGTGAATAATTTGGCCAAGAGCTTGTGGTGAAATTCTTGTAGAAAATGTAAGACATTTGATTGCCCGGTTGCTAAATATCTTAAAGTGGCGTCATCCTTTCATGTGGGGATATGGCTTCTTTCATAACCGTGTCCTTCTTCTGAATCAAGGGAGATACTAGTTCAAGTAACTCATTGTACACAGATTCATTCATGCAAAGAAAATTCTGATAATCAGCCGGTTCATCTGTTAATTCTATAAGGAGAGAAATGTGTGTAAATTTATTTCGTCTCTGCATCCACTCTTTGCACCATTTTTTGCCATTTTGGTCCATGGTGAACTGAGAAGGTGAGCATATGAATGAACGTGTGTGTGCCCTGCTCTCTGCATGATAGGCAGGCCTGTTCATGAATGCATGTCATGCATGCATGTACGTCCGTGGCTGGCCTAAGATGTGTTCTCCGGTTTAGTTAGTTCTAATTTTGTGAAACAATCCATTCAAGCTGATAACCCTGCTTGGTTGATGCGTCATCTAAAAAAAAATCTGACTTTATTTTCGGAAAAACGCAAAAATTATGCTGCAGTGTTAACCTTTAACCCATTATAATTGTTGTCGATAGGACACTCTGATCAAAAGATATCGAATTTTTATCGTAGAGATGATACAAATTTTATTTAAAAAATTTATTTTAAGCTGTTTCTTAGAGAAAAATTCGTTCTACACAAAAAGTGCTATAAAATAATTATCTGAGCTACATTTTTTGTTTAAAACACTTTTTTCTTCGGCGTATAGATTCTTGGTAAATCGATGTTCCCTGTTGCCCGTTTTTCCCGCCGTATTGTGGGTTTTAGGGGGAAGCGTGGGGTAGGAGTGTTAAACTTTTTTGTATATTTTGAGGTGCCAAAATTGACTTTTGTAGACTAAATCTCTGACTGTACTATATTATTGGAATTGTATTTTCTTTATTTTCCCTTTTAAGAAATGTAAAATTTTTAGTCTCTAACATTATTGTTATTATAACATGTCAATAATAAATAAGTTTTTTGTAAATATAGTTTTATTAATATTTATACTCGTATCTGATCTAAAAACACTAAATAAGTAACATTTGAATGTGCGGTCCGCATTAAAAATCGTATTTTGGAAATGGTCCGTGACCGTCGCGCGTCGTCCGTAAATATTGCCGATTTGTGAATTACAGGATGCTGTAAAAACTTGTTTGTACTTATTAGTTATGGGAACTCATTTGAAAAAGGTTTTTCTTTTCATTCAACTAATTAATTGTGTTGTATAAAAAGCAGTACTTTTTGTTTCTTCGGAAGTTCCAGTGGCGCACTAACTATTATTCCAGAGTTGTGAAAAATGAGTATGAACCCATTAATGCCCAAAATTAAATTTTTATCAAAACGAAATCAAAACTTCAAAATGAAATAAATTAACGTATTTTTTCTTTTTAACTGTCTTTTTTTGACGTATGATATATCATATGCTGGGCAATGAAGGGCACAATATTTCATAAAACATTATTTATTTTAAAATTTTTACAACGGGTGATATTTGATAAAATATTGGTCGGGATGAAGTCCTACATTATATTTAATGCATCGATATTTGATACACTTGCCACGTTTGCTGCACCTTAGTTATCTTTTAATTTTGTCCACCAAATGACCCACATTATCCAAACGAATTTTATCAGAAAATGTTTTGAAGATTTTAAACGTACTCCACGTGGCGTTGGAATACCTGGAGCTGTAAGCAGGGTCTCCACAATTCGCCTGTAAAATTCTAATAAAGGAATTGCCTCAATGTTGCGGTAAAGAAGCCACTACATTCTCCTAGAAGGCAATGGGTGGTATCCAGAGAGAATAAGGATGCCAAAGTATTTACATACATCATCAACAAACAAAGATAAAGGGCAGGATTTTTGTGAAGCGTACTTTAACATTTCTTTACAAAGACAGTCCATGAATTTTTTATCAAAAAAAAAATCCTCCTTTTTCCCGTTTTTTAGAATCTTGTGTAATTTCTGCAACCTCCCTTTTTCTTTTGTTACCTCATACGTGAGTTTCAGCAGTTGACAGCACAGTTTTATCAATTGCCGTAATTTTTCGAGAAACAGCTGTAATATCCATGCTTTGAGATAGTGTACCTCGGCCAATACTTTGAAAAATGTAATTGAACTGATCTTCCCCATCACTTCCGGTATCATCTCTGTCAGAATCATTTCCGTTATTTGGATAATGCAACGTGAGTTAAACTTCGTTACACTGGTCAATTTCCTGAGCCAAAGTATGGTCATCTTCTAAACTCTCATAGATTTTGAACAATTCCTCTGCATCTTTGGGATAATAAGGATCATATTTATGTGTTTGTGATTTTTTCTAAAACAGAAAGAATATTGATTAGTTACCACGATTGCCCAGCGTATTATAATATATCATACGTAAGAATCAAAGATGTTCAAAATACTGACCAGTATAAATTTCAATACTATTTTTTATACCACTATTTGATATTTAGAAGCCTTACTAGTTGAACACTACAAGAGATTTTTTAAAAAGTCGACAAAGTCCTATACACTCTCATTAAATGCAACCGGAGAACTATAATATAACCTAAGAAAACTGGGCACAAACCTAATCACCCTTTACCGCCAAACTGTTTTAGATTTCCAATGTTATGATAAACAGTTACCTTCTAACTTCTATTCTGTAACCTATATTGGGAAAACAACTAATGTTTACTTTTTTTCTCACTAGTAGATGGCGAAATATGTAGCAGTGTGTGTAAAATACAGTGGGCATTATTGGGTTAACAATGTATGTAAAACATGTAAGAGAGGGTTTAACGATAAAATTACAATTATCAGCTACAAGAGTTTATATGGCATTTTAAAGTAATAGAAAATGTACTGAATTAACACCTTCTGAGTTTAGAGCGATAAGCGACCTTCACAATCGTTTCTTCTGCACTGATTGCGGCGTTATACAGGGTGTTTTAAAAAAGTATGTCATAAATTAAAGCACGCATTCCGGAGAGAAAAATAAATTGATTGAATCCAACTTACCTTAGTACAAAAGTGTACACAAAAAAAGTTACAGCCCTTTGAAGTTACAAAATAAAAATTGTTTTTTTTTGCATTATCTCTCAAACTACTTGACATTTTGTAATAAAAATGGACACGTTACTTTCTTGTTCTGAAAGCATTTTTCATACAAACAAAAAAAAACAAAATCTAAGCGCACAAAAAATTTTTAAGGGAGGTGTGCAGCCCTAAATCCGTACATTCCAACCGCAAGTTGATGACAATAGTGGTCGTCTAATAATGGATGCAACTGATGAAGACATTTAAGAAATTATTGAAGAAGTCCCTGGAACAAGTAAAAGGGTAATAGCTGCTCAACTAAATGTTCCTCACGTACGGGTTTGGAGGCGTTTGAAGGATCAGCTGCTTAAACCCTATCACTTAACAACGGTTCAAGAGTTATTGGTTGAAGATTATCCTAAAAGGATTGGATTTTGCGATTGGTTGTTAATGGAAAATACTTGAAATGTTAATTTTATTAGAAATATTTTGTTTACCGATGAGGCTACATTCAGTAGAAATTGAATAACAAACCATTATAAGGAGCACATTTGGGCCGACGAAAATCCTCACGCAAAAAAAACGACTCATCACCAAAGGACTTTCAAAGTTAATGTTTGAGCAGGAATTGTGGATAACAATCTAATAGTCCTTGTATTTCTTCCCAACAATTTAAATGGTGATAATTATTTGCAGTTCTTGGTAAACGATTTACAAGAGTATTTGGAAGAAGTGAATATTGCAATAAGGCAAAATATGTGGTTTCTATAAGATGGCGCTCCACCGCATTGCAGCAATGAAGTCCGGGAATACCTTTGCAGGCAGTATCCTGCTCGGTGGATTGGAAGGGGTCGTGACGCACCTATTTTTTGGCCACCCAGAAGTCCATGTCTTAATCCCATGGACTTTTGCTTTTGGGGGTTTATGCAAGGGAAAGTGTATTCTGTTACAATAGAGGAAGAACAACAATTGAGGGTTAGAATAATTGAAGCTGCAAATCAATTTCGTCAAAAAAATATGATTTTTCAGCGCATTCGGTTTTCCTTATTAAAACGATACCGAATTAAAGAAAATGGGGGTCATTTTGAACATTTATTGTAATACCATATTTATAGAGGTTATAGACATTTTTTGTACTTGTTAATTCATTTAAGCCATTTATTTAGTTGAACATAATTTTTTAAAGGTTAATGAAAAAAGCCGTAACTCAATAAAAACTATTTTTTGAAAAAAGTGATAAGAGGCAAAAATGTTTTAAAAATAATGTGTTAAACTAATGATGCCACAAAATTAATTTCATTTGAACGTACTCAAAAGTTTAGGGGGAATTAGGGCTGCACACCCCACTTAATGTTTCTGTGCGCATAGATTTTATTGTTTCTTTTGTATGAAAAATGCTTTCAGAACAAGAAAGTAACGTGTCAATTTTTATTACAAAATGTCAAGTAGTTTAGAAGATAATGCAAAAAATCAATTTTTATTTTGTAACTTCAAAGGGATGTAACTTTTTTTGTATACACTTTTGTACTAAGGTAAGTTGGATTCAATAAATTTATTTTTGTCCACGCATCCTGGAATGCGTGACTTAATTTATGACATACCTTTGTGAAACACACTGTATTCAGAGTATTTCAGTATGATTCAGAATATTTGAAACTTGAATTGCTTGAAAAAAGAAAACGAAGTCCTTAGAGATAATACTAAAACTATTTTAAATGAACATACGAGATACAAGAAAAAATAAAAGAAAAGGTAAAACTACATCTACTGAAAAAATTGGTCTAATATAGATTCTATGTTGAACATGGAGATTTTATCGGTCAAAAACATATTAAATATCTGAATTTAATTATATGTTTTGTGGCCATAAACTGCCTACGACGGGGGAGGAGGGTTCTTGAGACTTAATCAGAATGACATGGTTGAGTGATAAAGTCATCTAAGCATAATTTCAGTGCTTTTGATTGCAGGTATACAATTTAATACTTTTAAGTCGTTGTTATATTGTACAGAACCGTACATTGTACAACTATTATCCAGAACTAAGCATAATGAATCTATATAAAAAAGAGATATTGATATGGTTTAAATTTAAAATAAAAATTGATACGGCACTGTAATCGTACTATTCAATTACGTTAAAAACCACCACAATATTTATTATGCAGAAAAGTTGGTTTTTGTCGTTTAGCCGCTATTTAAAGGATAACTTTTTTTATTCTAAATCAAGAGATATAAAACCAAATGTATTTCTATTATTCGTGATCAAAATAAGTACCATGAGTATGATTACGAATGAGTTGTTATTAACGGAACATTCTAAAGTGCGTCAACAATGGAACAAATCTTTAAATGATGTTCTCCAGGATATTCAGATATTAAAGGAGTGGTGTGAAAGTCAACAACATTTTCCAGAAATTCCAGGTAATTCACTAAACTAACTCAGATACATTAAATAGGAAAATGTTGTTGTTTTTTTTTATTTCAATTAATTGCATCAACTACTAAGGTTATGAGCAGGATAACTGTTTTTTTAAGGAGTGTTGACTAGATGCCTTGCTATAAAATAAAGTTGGCTTCATTATCTTTACAGAGTCGGTTTATATATCCAAATTATTGCAGTACCTAGGGCGATACCAATCCTACAAAATAAAAATAGATTTTTTTAAACCAAAATTTTCACTTCCGGTCAGATTTTTTTCTAGGGAATAGCGTTTTATTCATGTTGTACGGTAAATCGAAGTTCTTTTGTTGTACTTGGAACAGGATTATTTATTATTAGGCAAAGTTTTAGTTCTACTCATACGTGGTTTACCGGAGTTAAGTTCAGACTATGTGGTGGATAATCAAAAGCTTGAATCTAAAGTAAACTTAGCTCATCATCAATTATCAGTGCTTTCTTTATCATAAAGTACTAAAGGATACCTAATTCTAAGAAGTTACCTTATAATGTACTTTTTATCTAATAACTATCGTAACTGACTAGCATGTAACTAACTTGGCTCTGATTTTTTCCAAACACTGTTCTACAGTAACTCGATTGTTTTTGTCCTCTTGGGTCTTCTTTCTAACCAAGTGTTATGTAACAGGATAGCCTTTATATTTATATGTTAATGAAGTTGTAGTTCCTGCCACCTGATATCTTTTTGATTTTTTGTTGATTTTTTTATATCCAGGTCCCTGTAGAGGTGGATAATTTAGATTTACCAGAAAACATCAGCAATTTTATTTAATACTATATTCTGAAATCTGTGAATGATTTGGCACGGCCAAAGAATTGATAATAATATATCCTTCCTGTTCTCAGTATTTTTTTTATATCCTAAAGAGATTATTACCAGGATTTGGCTGTATATCATATAGTTACACAAACTCGAACATCGAAGTAAAACACTTATGTAAACAGATTAAAAGTTCAGAACGTTTTCGGACTAGTATCCAGTCCGAAACCAGAACCATCTTCAGTGAACCTAAAAGTAAGTTTTTCTTCTTATTGAGCCGTCTCCTTTCGAAGGTTGGCAACCAAAGGAAGATCGATCGGTTTCGAAGGAAGATCCAAATGGCAATTGTAGCTTTGGAAACTGCTGCACGAAAGATTTCTGTGGATGAGCGGTCAAACTATATCCTTAGATCTTTCACCCACGAGCTCCAACTGATCTATTGCCCTGAACTTTACCTTACAATATGATTTGGAGTCATTTATATCTTTCACCTCTCACCACATGACCCAAGTAGTGTATTTTCTCTCTTTAATTATACTGAGTAATTTTTGTTTACTTATGCGCTGAAGTACATCACCAATAAGTGTCCTGTACCTTAATACCTTAAAAGGAAGTAATCCCACATGTTCAATCACAAATTAATCCCTTAATTTGTAATCTCACATTATTCTTAACTTCTTAATATTTTAAAGTTTCACCGTGTATAATTTAAACATTGTGAAAACATATCTTGTAATATTTTAATAATTAGTTCATTTACCTACAACGTAATAAATTGCCGAATAATATATTTTCCAATTGATCTTCCTAAGTGTTACAATTACGGCCTAGATTAAATTGTATTGTAAGCTCATACTTCAAAGTTTGTTAGTATGATAGAAGCAATAATCTCTGTGCTGAGGTATATATTATTTGTGAGATTATAAATTGGGGATTTGAGCTCATTTGAGCGCAGTCTATTATGGATAGTTACTTAACTAAGATCTATAGTGTAATTATCAGTAGCTGTCAATAAAACTATCATTTTTACTCAACGACTTTAACGTTTTATTGTATTTATCATCGTCGATCGAGAAGAAGCGGTCAAAGGGACATTACAAAACGATTCGATCCTTATAACTACGTTGGAATCTGTCCACATAAAATTAAGAAATACAATTTTTACTGTTATCTGCAAAGGTGTGGTCTATATTACTTACTTGTGTAGTAATTGCGTTAATTAGCTCAAAACCAAACAGTGGTTGGGTTTACATTGATAAAACCATACTTTAAAGTATTAAGTTATACGGTAGTATGCCGATGCATACCACATCCTAAGTCATCTGACCATGCACAAATGCGATGGTCAGATGACTTGAAGAAACACGCAGGTCCGAAGTGGATACAAACTGCCTACAATAAAGAGACGTGGAAGAAGGAAGAGGAGGCCTATGTCCAAAATTGGACAGTAAGGGCTGTATAGATAGATAGAGATGCCGATGAGATCGAATTACCAACCGGGAATGTACCAAGTCCCTAATCGAAAAAATTATTTCTAAATCTAAACACTCGGGATGGACAAAGCCAACTAACCTGAGTTGCCGGAAGTTGTAATTGACTGTTTTCAATAACAATGGCATTCGAAACAAGACTGATAGTTGGTTTTTAAAAGAGATATAAACAAGATTCACAGATCATTAAAGACATGAAGAACAGTCCTAATTGTATCAACAGACAGACTTGGCTCTAACGTAACTTTGTTCCCATCCATCCACAGTTGTTTCTTTTGTTTTTCTACTCATCAATGACTCATAATAATCCTGGTTAATCTAACTCATCTAATCTTTTTCTCCTGTTAATACACTGATCCTCTTTTTTCATCTTAATTTCTGTAACACTAATTAGAATTACATTTCTATACTTTTTTCATCATCGACTTTTTCTTTCATTGCATTGCCATTGCGTTGAAAGTGTCGAACGAAACAAAACACGTCAATGTGTTGTGTGCTACGTAGAATTTTTAGTGATTTAAGAAAAAAATAATTTTTTTTTCTTTTTTTTTCTATTTCTTTTTTTATGGTTTTATATTTAAACTAAATTAGTTGTCTATCAAGATACTGTCCTAAAATTTATATTAAAATTACTAGTACTAAATTTTTTTTAAGATGACAACATGTTAGAGTTTTTTATTACTAACTGCAAGTATAGTATAGAAAAAGCAAAAAAGAATATTGATATGTATTATACACTTACTCCATTAATACCGGAGGTATACGAAAAAGGAAATCCCAATTTATCTGATTACCAAGAAAAAGTTGAAAACTGTGGGTAAGTACTTCAAGAGATTCGAAGCTGTATTTGGTACTGGGAGAGTAATAAGTGACTGGCAAATCGTCATTTCTTGGACTTATGTAATTGAAGGGGTAAGTGCAAAAAGTGGCTAAGTAAGCTAATTTTTATGTTTCTGAGTTATAGGTGTTTGAAAGTTTTAAATGGTTCCCACATCTGGATTTTTAAAAACTAACACGTGTGATTTTTTTATAAACAAAGTACACCTTTAAGCTATATACTAAACGAGACAACATAATTATAAATTTATTTATTTATGAGAAAAAAATATTTTTAAATATGGAGTTAACCACTTTTTGTGAAAAAAAAAC
Organism: Diabrotica undecimpunctata; assembly: GCF_040954645.1. Lineage (NCBI taxonomy): Eukaryota > Metazoa > Arthropoda > Insecta > Coleoptera > Chrysomelidae > Diabrotica > Diabrotica undecimpunctata. Next base: position 97,786,195 of record NC_092809.1, read on the forward strand.
GTCTAAAAATTAAAAACTGGAATTATGACAAAAATATATTTCTGAAAATCTTAAGTATACATCAAATTTTACTCATATATATATCAACATCACTTTCGATATGTTCCTATTTATTCACAGTGTCGTGGCGGCTAGCGGTAGTCGCATTTTCGACATCAAAAAGAGTCCTCCTATAGAATTCAATATTACCTGAAATAACTAGTTTGATAAGTTTTATAAGAGCTTCAAACTTTTTGGGTTTTATTTTTAAGTATCTGTTCCCATATTCCAATGAAGAACTGCTAGAAATTTTTCTATTCATACCTACTTTACAAAGTGTCATGTTGCTACATATTCCTGTCATAGATTCTCTGGTTTAAATGGGTTAACCGCTTTCAAATTTGACGAATCTAGTTTTGGAAATACCCGTTATGGAAGTCTTGACATATGGTATCACCCATTGTTTATAATCTCCTACTTTAAGTACTCTGTACCTGGAGCTAGATTTTCGCTTGATCTCAGAGTGTGTTGAACGAATACAACATCAAAGGAATTCTTTTTTCTACATGTCTTAATCAGCTCAACGTAAGTCTCAGGATTGTCAATCACTTCCAGTTTCAGTCTTTTCTTCTGCATGGCGCCAAAGTCTCTATCCACTGACATCATAGATTGTCCTGAAATCGGAAGAATTTTTGTTTTGGCTAAATCCGTTGTAACAAAAAATTTTTAACTTTGTGTGCAGCGAATCTTTGTGTTTTTCAATATAATCATTCAAGCAGGTTATAACCTCAATAACTAATACCCTAACTAATATAATATTCACCTTGTACCTTAGTTACAGGCATAGTTACATTCTTTCATAATCAAAATATATAATCATTTCAGAACAAACAGTTAATTTTTGAACTTCAGCTAGTTGTGTTTTAAATACATCTGCTTTTCTAAGATGAATCTCCTTTTACCTTTTAAGTGTTTTTAAGGTTTCCTCATTTGATTACAGTTCAGCTTGCCTTATACTAACTTGGAATTTTTTACAGGTGTTGCATATATCCTTTCTTGGATATCCAAATGAAATGTTAAATTCTTCATTAAATACCTTCATAAAAATCCCATATGAGACTTTAATCAGAATGTGTTTTCAAATTTTTATGTGTTTTAGTGATTAGTAGATTAGGGCCCAGGTATTTTCTATTACGGCTATCAGATCTTGTAAAGTGTGATTCTCGAGATGGTAATTCAGGAATACATTTTCTGATATTTTCAAGAGATTCTGGTGGTGTTCTGTTAGGCCCAGTGGCATGATGGCCTCTATTGTCTGCTGGATGAGCTGCAGTTCTAACCTTTTTGTCTAACCTTGATTTATCTAAAAATCCCATGTGTAGCTAAAAATGCTTTTTGACATAAGGGAAATTTTAAGATATGGCGTTTTAGTCAGTAAGACACTTTTTATTAGAAATCTGACTTTGTCAGCTTATAGTACACATAATTTTATATAGATGTCGCTACTTAACTTAATTTTAGAAAAATATGGACTTTTGCACTGATACCTTCAATTATACTGTACGGTTTTTATTATATTAATTGTATACAATAAAAAGATAATCTAATTCACGTCGAAAAAGAAAGTATAGAAGCTGAAGTCATCCAGGCAGCTATTATAGGTCTTAAAACAAAGGAAAATGTGACGTAACAATAGCTGCTGCATATTTTCCTTCAAAACATAATCCTAAAAAACATAAGTTCATTTGCTCAACATTCTCAGAGACAAATCTATGTTTGGTGCAGACTTTAATGCTAAAAACACTAGTTAATCAACAGAAGGGTAGAGAATTACATGCAATAATAGAAAAAATAAATGAAAAATGGCACTCAACTGGAAAACCTACATGATAAAAATAAAACTCCCGACTTAATTGACTTTTTCATTTCAAGAAAAGTTACAACAATTTTTATGAAAATAAAAGAAGCTGATGATCCCAGTTCTTATCACTTTCTAATACTACTAACAATCAGTAAGCATATAAGACCAAGAGAAAATAACTCTACCTTTATTAGTAGAGTATGGGCATATTGGACGAGATGGTCAAAGTCGGCAAGCATTGGATCTGCAACTGCATAACCTTAGCGCAGTTCAAAACATTAGTCAAAACCGGAACCATTAGGTAAATATATTGATATACAGGGGTAATCAGAAAATTCATATGCGGAATTTTTAGCTTGGTGAGGTTAAAACGGCTTGTCGAATCGTAATGTAAGAGGCCTCATACGAAGACAATGAAGATAAAATTCAAAAAAACACTGTAGTTAGATAAACAGAAACACGATTAGACCAACTTGGACAACCACCAGGAGCCGATAAAATCAAAGAAAGGAAAATAAAAAAATTAATAGACATAACGATGAAAGTATGTCTTTAATTGATGGGGCTATTAACATATTATTATAATATTTTTTGTGGGAAGTTTGTTCAGTTAGGCATTCAATTTGGCCCAAAATACCGTATTCATAAATTTGAAAAAGCTGTATCGCTGAATTATAATTATGTTTTATAGAATGGTAGTAACTATGCCGAAGCTAACAAAATCTTTACAACGAATAACAATGTATGCATTTAAAGAAGACTCTACTCACTTTGATCCGATGATGATGGTAGCTCATCAACTAAATGTATACGAAATAAGGACGCACGTTGATTTGGTAATGGGCGAAATTCTTATAATGGATGGAAGTAATGTAAAACTGGGTCATGTGGTCAAATACACACAAATTGTGTTTAAAACAATGGTTTTAATTTTGCAAGTAAGTTCTTAGACAACCTTTATTATTTTATTTCAAATTCTTTATGAAAGGTATATAATAAAATACCCAAACGGGCTATATCACAAATACATTACAGAACGTTTTCGGAATGTAAATTACATCATCAGTGTAACCTAAAAGTATATAACCACTTTAATTAAAAAGAACGTAAAATTTAAAATGTTGACTAAGGTTATGCAAAATGTGGTTAATACTTACGAAGTATACATGCTATGAGCCACTAAAATATATGGGTGAAAACCCTTTAAATGTTATTAATTTATAGGTACCGTTCGCGTCATAAAAAACTGGTACAACTCTTATTACCGAAAATCATGTTTTTCAAGTTGTGTCAGTTGATCTTGTCACATGTGTCATTCTAATTTCTAGGGCACTGTTGCCAGTTCAACGAAAATATTATATGAAATCAGCTAAAAGCAGGGCTGTGTGACAGACCGCCAGTTTTGAGTATTCTAAAAACTAAAACATCTAGCATTCTCGATCAGTCAGTCACATTAAATTTGTTTAAATATGCATCCTAAAAAATTCTCACATTAATTTTGTAATTTTTCATTATCTCAATTAAGTACTTATACCTTGATTTGTGTTTTATTATAATTTATGAAAATATTTCAATTCAAATATAGTGATAGATAAAATCAATCTAGACATAACTTTAAATTATTATAATAAAACATTACAGTGAGGTATTGGATCTGTCACTTTATAATCTACGTAGGATAAAGTATAATGTTAGTTTTTGTTAATGTTATCGTTCATATAACAAATAGTAAATTAATTTTGGTAGTTGGCCTGTGACTAAACTTATTGATACAAAATACAGTTCGTGTTCGCTAGGTAATTGAAGTAAAAAATTAGATACAGTAGATGCGTTCCAATGTTCCCTGTGCCAATAATCTAGGTTTAAAGATCCTTCAAATATTTTGGATATTAGCTGAACCCTATCTCTGGTTATTAAATTTATTAAATACGGTTTTTTATTGTTAATGATAAAAATAATACCTATCTAATAATAACTTAATTTTTTTTAATTAGATTTAGTGCAATTCCGTTATCTGTGATGGCAACAGCGAATTAATTCACGAACCACTGTATCCAGTCTGAACCCAGGTTTACATTGGGAAAAAAAAGTGTACCAGTTTTATATGACGGGAAGCATCGAGTTAGAATCTATGGAGAAGCTATGAGCATATTAACGTATGTACTAAAAACGGCGTAGGTAGGCGTGGCTAACTGTGAAACCAATATGGCGGTGGGATCATGGCCGGACTCAATAATATTAAAACTACTATAAAAATATGACTAGTTATTCAGAAGATTTAATCATAATCTAAAAAAGTGCAATACATTTTTAATAAACTATGATTTATTTATCCCGCGGTAAACACTAAAAACACGATATATTATACATAAAGATAAATTAATACAGTCAAATACTATTAATTTATTCTCTGAAGTACGGGCCATTACTTTGTTTACATATTTGTATTCTAACCTGTAGAACGTTATTCCTGAAGATTTTTTATTAACATTGCTTCTGCCACTGCCACTACGTTGAGAACAAGAAACCATTATTATGCACTATCACAATATACTATTACAGTTTCTATAAAAGTATTATAAAACTAAAAATATTCGAAAAACAACCAACGTAAATAAACATATACGATCTGTCAAAAGTGGCAACACAATATGGCCGAAGTGAGGTCGTTTTTAGTCACGTGATGCCCTCTCTATAGATTCTAACTCGATGGACGGGAAGTGTACGTTACATTATATTATTATAAATTAGGATGTTTAAGTTACCGTTGGAATTGTAAACATGGCAACGTATGGCTCTACATAGGTTACATGGTCCTGAGACAAAGTGTCTTCGACGACCTGTTTATAACAACTGATAAAAATGACAATATTGACATGTATTAGGACGGATGTCGGAACAATGCAGTCAGTGCAACTTAGTTGCGCTGTTGTAACGGTAGTTGTCTAAAAATGACAGAAGCCAGCATTATTTAAAATTGAATAAGTTAAAATGATAATAATATAACAGTATCAACCATCAATGTTGTAGTCTCTAATGTGAATTTGTCCTACATTTATGTTAAAAAACATTTTATTTATAAAAAAAAACAAAAAATTAGTTTTATAAATTAATGTGGGTAGACTAGAGTACACGAAATTTTGTACGTATCGATAGGCAACCAACTATACATGTGTCTATATTTATTTGTTTTAACAACAGGTCCTGTATGTTATGAAACATTTGGGACCTAGGAAATAGTAAAAAAGACATATGTAGGAAGATGGTTCTATAAAATTTATTGTTGAGGAGTGATATAGTAAATGATATGTTTGAATGTGCTGTTGAGATGAAATTTGAATATGAAAATAATGTTTTTGTAATGTAATGTTCATGTAGTGCTTAACTTACAACTTAAGCATGGAAGGCCCTCTATGTCAAAAAACAACATTTGGTACCTGGTAAATATAATAGATTTTTTAAGTTATAAGTTCATGAACATAAATTACTGGTTTGGTGTGAAGAACAAAGATGGTAAGTTGTTTTGTGTGTTGACCAGTATGCAAGACAAACAGAAAATTGATGACTGAAAGGTGGTTTGGTATTGTATTGTTCAAACATTGCTCAAGTTATAAATTAAGAAAAAGAAAAAGGCCCTATCTGTTAAAAGGAACATTTGGTACCAAAGAAATATATAATGGATGAGTTATAAGTTTGAGTTTAAGGTAGGTAGATGAAGTTAATACGCTTTTGGTGTGTATTGTAACGATATGTAAAAACTGCAAGAGTAGTTGGGTTTTAGGTGGCTCTGTTAAATTTACTAAAGTTATGTGATGTTTTAATATTATTGTGAAAGGAGAAACGACTCTACAACAGGCTGAAGTCTTCAGAGATCCGGAACCAAACCCTGAGGGAAAGTGGATAAGTAAAATAAAGTGTAGTGAAAACAGTATGAAAATGTGTTGTTAAGTAGGTAAAGATGTATGGTAATGAGAAAAAAAATTTTTTTGAAGGGGAAATGGAATAATCTGCTCTGAATTTAGTTTGTAGAAAAGAAGCATGGAGAATATTAGGTACGGTGTCAGACTTGATGCTTAGATTCCTAAAAAGAAGTGAGGAAAGAGGGGGAGTTGGATATATTGAAAAAAGTTTGAGAGGACTAAGGAGGATTAATAGGTGATAGAAGAAGAACGAAAAATCTAAATACTAATGAAGAAGTAAAGTAAGAATGTGGGTTATGAGAACAGTTGACGATGGAGCGGAAGGAAGTCTCGATTGAATGAGACATGGCGATTGACACAATTTGGACTTCTCTGTTTTTCTTTAATAATTTCTAGGTCTTCATATAAGTCTAGTTTGAGAAAGTTTTTTTAAAGAATATTATGAATAAGTGAAACGTCTTCTGGGATATTGAGAGTGTGGTTATGTTCTTTAAGATGTTGAGAGAAGGTGGAAGTATTTTCTCTTTTTGTGTGCCCTAGAGAGTGTGAAGACAATGATCTACATGTTCTTCCTATGTAGGTGACATCACAATCAGAACATTTGAGTCTTTAAACACCACTACGGTTCATATAATTGATGGGGTCTTTGGAATTGGATATATACTGACCCACGTTATTGGGTACTTTAAAAAAATATGGAGATTTTCAACCGAACGTTTGATTAGATTTCGAATATCTCCAGAACGACTCTCATGATGGTATGGAAGTGAAATGTAATTGGGTTTGTTGGTAGGGTCTCTGGGGAACGCAGTCTCCTGCAGGTTCTTAAGACGTCTTCTATGGATGAGTTTATTGATGATGTTGTGATCATAACCATTACTGACTGATATTTGTCTCATAATGTTGAGTTCTTTTTTGTAGTTTGAATGAGAAAGTGGAATGGTTTCCAGGCGATGGATGTAACTATGAAAAGCTGCATATTTATGAGACATGGGCTGGTTAGATGAGAAGGGTATTACCTGGTCAGTCTGTGTGGGTTTCCTATAGAGATTTTTCTTGTTGAAAAACCACGCCAATAAAAATTGTACGACCCGGTCACTTCGACTGTGCTCGTGTAGCCCCGTGAGTTTTCTATACTCGTGTTCAGTCGGGTTTAAGCATGGTTTAAGATTCTTTACTTAGACAAATACACAATTCTATCCCTACCACATTATAGACAAATATTTGAAAGATGAAAACATTCACCGATAAGAACAAAACTTATCAAAGATCGCCTGTAACATCGACGTTTGTCAAATAAGTAGAATTTATGGAGAGGGCATCACGTGAGTAAAAACGACCTCACTTCGGCCATATTGTTATGATCGTTTTGACAGATCGTGTATGATTGTTTACGTTTGTTATTTTTCGAATATTTTTAGTTATATAATACTTTTTTATATATTTTATATACATATATATTGATATGATTGGTGTTTATAGAAAATAATTTATAAATTATATACTAGATAATATTAGATATTAAAAGTATTTGGTTATTTTAATAAGTTATATACTAGAGAATTTTATAAAAATATTTTTATGTGAGGGCATTTTTAAGAAATTAGCATATAATAATTGTAAAAAGTTGTATTTTAATGTTGTTAATATATTTAAGTGAGCCATGTGCATAGGCAACCAACTATACAGTAAGTGACAGACAGAAATTAATAATTTTTACGAATATAAGTGGGGTTATAGTTGTTTAAAATGTGTAGTTTATTAAATTAGAATGTTAAGTTACTAATTTAAGTGTTTATTCTGATCTGAAAAGCCTAAATGTCAACAAAATTATCAATAGAAAACTAAAGAATTCTCCAGAATAGAGAATTTGATCTTTGTTTACGGTGGAACATTCTCGAAATAATGGTTATGTCTGTGGATCGAACATATACTTTTTTCGAGAACATCCGTATAGAAGAAATAGAACTAAATCGAACATGATTTCTTACCAGATGGTTCTGAAAGATTGAAAAGATATAAATACCCGTGATTTGGATTCAAGATGGCAGTTTAGTAAGAAAGTTAGGTCCATTCAGTTAGTCAATCAGTTATGAGTTACAGTTACTATGATGGCCAGTTTTAGTATGAAAATTAGTTAGAGGCAGTCAATCAGTTACAATTGTTCAATATAGTGAGTTAAATCAAAATTAAGAAACAGTATAAAGAAAATATTATTGAAGATTAAAAATTATGTTATGTATAAATGATGATAATGGAAGAAGTATTAATTGAATATTAAAATTAAATAATATTTTTGGTGATTGGATATTGATATATTGAAAAGAAGAATAAAGATAAATGCTGTTTGCTGGTTTGCTTGGTGGTTTATAAATGCTGTGAAGAAAAATATCTTAAATTGGTGGAAGCTGATAATTGGAAAAAGTAATTTCACAAAAACAAGGATAACCGAAGCTGAGAAGAAGACATTTGAGTGATGATTATAATCTATATAGTGGAAAACAGTTCATTTAGGCATTCAGTGACAGAAAGGTACAAAAATTTGTTAATATAATTTAGTTAGTGTCATAACAATTTCAATTTTGAAGATAGTTTGTTTAAATTTTACATTGTCTATAGAATTTAATTAGTTTCATAAGAATTTTAATTTAAAGATAGTTTATTTTAAATTTACATTGGCTAGGTTAGATATATATGTGTGTTTCATAATAGATATAATAAAGATAATTTAAAAAAGTACTTACAAACTAATTCTTTGAGAACCGCGATAAAAACCCTATATTATTAAAAAATGCTCATTGCTCATCATTCAAACAAACAATACATCATAACAATATATATATATATATATATATATATATATATATATATATATATATATATATATATATATATATATATATATATATATATATATGTATATATATATATATATATATATATTGTTATGATGTATTGTTTGTTTGAATGATGAGCAATGAGTATTTTTAATAATATAATATATACGGTTTTTATCGCGGTTCTCAAAGAATTAGTTTGTACGTACTTTTTTAAATTATCTTTATTAGATCTACTATGAAACACAAATATATATCTAACCTAGCCAATGTAAATTTAAAATAAACTATCTTTAAATTGAAATTCTTATGAAACTAATTAAATTCTATAGACAATGTAAAATTTAAACAAACTATCTACAAAATTGAAATTGTTATGACACTAACTAAATTATATTAACAAAATTTTTGTACCTTTCTGTTACTGAATGCCTAAATGAACTGTTTTCCACTATATAGATTATAATCACCACTCAAATGTCTTCTTCTCAGCTTCGGTTATCCTTATTTTTCCTATATTTTTCTTCACAGCATTTATAAACCACCAAGCAAACCAGCAAACAGCATTTATATTTATTCTTCTTTTCTATATACCAATATCCAATCACCAAATATATTATTTAATTTTAATATTCAATTAATACTTTTTCCATTATCCAATTATCATTTATACATAACATAATTTTTAATCTTCAATATTATTTTCTTTATACTGTTTCTTAATATTGATTTAACTCACTATATTGAACAATTGTAACTGATTGACTGCCTCTAACTAATTTTCATACTAAAAAACTCATAACTGATTGACTAACTGAATGGACTTTCTTACTAAACTTTCTGACTGACTGACTTTCTGAATCCAAATCACCGGGTATTTATATCTTTTTGGATGTTCCAGAACCATCTGGTAAGAAATGATGTTCCATTTGTTCTATTAAATACATGTCTGAATTTTCTGGAACAAACCATTTCGCAAACAAGGCCATCTCCGGTGATCTAGAGAATTCCATATTTTTCTATTAATAATTTTGTTGACATTTAGGCTTTTCAGATCAGAATAAACACTTAAATCAGTAAATATATATAAATTAAACATTTTAAACTATTATTATTATAACCCCACTTTATATTCGTAATAATTCTTAATTTCTATCTGTCACTTCGAGAGTATGTATATCTGGTTGCCTAATCACACGGCTCACTTAAATATATTTACAACATTAAAATACAACTTTTTACAATTATTATATGCTAATTTCTTAAAAATGCCCTCACATAAATAATTTTTATTAAATTCTCTAGTATATAATTTATTTAAATAGCCAAATACTCTTTATATCTAATATTATCTAGTAGTGTAACTTATAAATTATTTTCTATAAACACCAATCATATCAATATATATATATATATATATATATATATATATATATATATATATATATATATATATATATGTGTGTGTGTGTTGTGATAGTGCATAATAATGCGGTTTCTTGTTCTCAACGTAGTTTCAGTAGCCGAAGCAATGTTAATAAAGAATGTTCAGGAATAACGTTCCACAGGTTAGTATACAAATATGTAAACAAAGTAATGACCCGTACTTCAGAAAATATATTAATAGTATTCATAAAAAATCTTATAAGTAAGGTAGATCGTGCTATTCTTGAGAATACTCAAATATCCTCATCCTAAATATCTTAAAATTTCTTATTAACTACTGCCACATAATTATTTTTACTTCCACACAGTATTTCCATTGTGATATTTGGCAGATATTCAATTTTGTTTTTTTAATAATAACTTTTCTAACTTTGTTAATTGAATTAAATTTTTAAGTGTCAGTTAATTTGTAGTTATCAAATATATAAGTTGTAGAACGAACGTATTTCTTTTATTTCATACCGTATATTCATTTTACCCTTTAAAATATTGTTTATATTATTATCTCTTTCAGATAAACTTGTTATTTGACTGTATTAATTTATCTTTATGCATAATATGTCGTGTTTTTAGTGTTTACCGCAGGATAAATAAATCATAGTTTATTAAAAATGTATTGCACTTTTTTAGATTATGATTAAATCCTCGTAACAACTAGTCATATTTGTATAGTAGTTTTAATATTATTGAGTCAGGCTCTGATCCCACCGCCATATTGGTATGATCGTTAGCCACACCTACTGACGCCGTTTTTAATACACACGTTAATATGCTCATAGCTTCTCCATATAACTCGATGAGATAATCCTATCCTTCCTCTTCCGATACATAGTATATATACTACTTATCTTGCATTTCCATATTATCTAATTAGAATAAAACTTAAAATGTTTTAATTTTGTTTCGATAGATAAAAATAAAACCGGTTCTAATAATATTCTTTTTTTGTTACAGGACATAATGAGAAATCGGGTAAAAGAAATTCATATTATTAATTATCCCCAATATGTCCATATAGTAATGGCAGTTGCTAAAGGTACTTTAAAGAAGAAGCTATACGACAGGGTAAGTAAAGAAGATATATTTTTCTAATTTGTAATTAGAGATTTTGGGCGGTACTCTTTTTGGTAATAATAAGCAAAATATATTTATTTTAAGTTAAAATATTAAATAAAATTAATAATGAAATCAGCCTCTACCAGAAGCAAATGACTGAAGAATTATTCTATTGATTGTCTAACGCTGTGAGACTTGTACACGTAGACTAAGCGACCAATCAATGTATAAGACAGCGCTATTATATCCTAGTGAGTATAAAAACTGATACAATATCGTCGCTGCCACGGCGAAACCTCCTATGTGTATATCTAGAATAGAATAGAATATCCTCCTATGTTCAGGAGGAATAAAAAACTTTATAGATTTTGTCGAACGGGGTAGAAGTGATCGATTCTTTTGTATGCCATAGATATAGCACAGACAGATGTGGTTACATATCCGTTTCCCGTTCAACTGAATTATATTAATTGATAAATGAAATATTTTGGTGAAATTTTGCACCTGGGAGTATCCTTTGATTCCGATATGAACACAACGGAGGTTTCGCCTACAAAAAATAAAACTCTATTTTAGAGCTGTGATACAACTAGACAACAGTTTTATTGAAAAGTAATACAAAATGAAAACTTAAACCTATAAGATTAGATTTTATGTTTTAACCGTCTTCGGCTTAACTCCTGTTCCTTTTATTTTTTTGGCAATATTGCTTGAATTTTCTTTTTCGTCTCCTTTTCTGTTTTTAGATCCTTCGCTGTTGCCATTATAGGGCAGGGAATCGTAGAAGGTATAGTGATCAATTTCTATAACATCTTTAAGATCCTGTAGATGCATGAACTTAGATTCAGATATAGGAATTGGGCTGGCATATAACTGAGTGGGTGTGTTTTGAGAATTTTGACGTCTTTGTGGCAAAAGTGTGTATTCATCTGAATGGTTAATTTTAAAATATATTTCACCCGCTGAAATGTAGCTGAGTGCCCTTATGTCAGTAACTGTTGGACCTCCAGGCTTTCCAGGTCTTAATGATTTAAGAATGGATTGTTGTTTTTCAAAATTTTTGAAAAATGAGTAATCTATAACAATAACGGTGTAGTGCTGAGCAGGGCGAGCAGCTCTAGTTTTTGCGACATAATCAGATAGCGAGTTGATTGGCGAAATAAAATATTTCTCAAGAGTTGCATGGACGCTATCGGCTTCTATCATGGTGTGGCCCATTTCCAAACACAACTGCTCAACTGTAATTTGTTCTCGAACAGCGAGATCACTTAATGAAAATTCGATTCCGATTTTGATAGTTGCATCCATCTGAAATTAGTATAAAGTAGTCAAATTCGTTTATCTTTGTAACAATGAAATCCGTAATGCAAGTTGTAAATTCTTCTAAAATTATGGAGCTGACGTTTTTGTTTGTAATAATGTTTAGAGGCAAGTACTTTTGGACACAAAAGTACACTCTGTAGATCCATGGTTAAAACTAATGTTCTTGCAGAGGCCCTGCCTTTCGCCAAATTGTTCACTTCCCTTGCTTTATCTTTTCTCTTTAAGTGATGCTGAAAATCTTTTTCAGCTTATAGCTAGTACATACGTCATACTGGTACTTACGTGGTTATATTTTCTTCTGCTAATATCTTTTTAAAAAAAGATTTTCCCGCTGGTGTAATACTTTTGAATTGTGCACCAGTCCCTGAAAACCTCATGTAAATGCTTCATTGAACGAAAAGTAGACTCCAAGTAGATCTTTGTCGAAGTGGAACAACAATAGTATCTAGGAACCTTCGGTAATATATCTAACCATCTTTTAATATCTAATTTTAAACCGAAATCAGGTCTCGATTTTGACTGTATTTCAGACTCATTCAGCAGATCTTTATCCTCTGCATCCGAAGACGAGCTGTCTAGCTGATAATTATTTTTATTAACCCACCTTTTGAATGTATCTTCTCCTATCGATAAGGTATTTATATAAAACTTACGACACACCTTAATTTTCTCACCATCTACTTTCTGCAAGAAAATATCGTGTCCTTCATATTTCTTGTTATGGTTCTTGGCATCTTTTCTTTTTCGCATCACTTTAAGTGTTGTCACTGATCCTTTCACAAACATCTTTTTTTCTGGCCACGATGCAATCTTCCAAAACTTTTTAAAAATAATCTTTCTTTCCTGTTCACTGAAAAGCCCACATGGGTAGCATCGTTTGCTCTTTTGTTGTACAGATGTATAGTTGCATCGTTGTTTGATTTGTCTTGTATTTTTTAAAATATATTTAGTTATTTCATTCCCTTTTCTATGACAACCTGTATACTCATATTCTTTAAGGCGGTTCGCCTGCTGAATTCTCGCACTATTTTTGAATTTTCCATCTTTCATGTTTCCTTTTCCAGAACAGTCATTTTTATTTAATTCTGTCTCATTTTTGTTTTCAGCCTCATTTTCATTTTCAACTTCTTGAGCAATATCTTCTTGAATATCAGTGGTAGCTGAATTAAAACTTCGTTGGGTGGCCTCTCTTTCAATTTTATTTTTAAAATTTTTAGTGTTGTTTTCATCGTTTACTGCAGTCTCACCTTTACTTTCACGAGAATGATTTCCTGAACAAATATCTACATTACTACTTTCCTCTTCACCTTCAAAGACATTAACAGGTTGTAATGTGATTAGCTCTATAGAATTTAGTTGCAAGTTATCAGTTGTTTCGTTTTCGGATATTAATAAATTGTCACCTTGAGCAATTAGGGCCAAAACAATGGCGTCCAAGAGCTGATTGTCTGGTGCAGTGGTGAGCGATTCTGCATTGGTATTACAGCCACCTCCACATTGTGTCGGTTCTATATTTGCTTGATTGTCCAGGGCGAGTTGAACAATTTTTTTGCTTCGAGACATTTTTTGAAAAGAAATTTACTGTTAATTTCGACAAAATATGCACGACATTTTCAAAACATCATTTTAGGACACCGTGTATCCAGTAAAATTATGTACATGTTATGAACTGCTTGATTAGAAACAATGAATTGCTATACATATTTTAGAACACCCTGTATCTATAAAATTATGTAGATATTATCACGATGTATATTTTTTATTTTATAAGCTTGAGAGTGCCTTAAACTTTGCCGTTTGTATAGATACGCTTTTCGGCTTTCTTGTGTTCCTAGATAATAAGTTAAGTGACAGAATTTATAATGTATTTACAGCTTTGAGTTAGTTATCCGGTCTTATACCTATATACCGGTGTTATTATTACACTATACATTAATTAAATATTACTTACCGTTTTCACGTTTATTATTAATCGCCACCAACGTTAGGTTTTCAAAGAATAATTTTTAAAACTTGAACTCTCATACGAACACAACACTGTCTCTAAACCATGTGACAATAACCATGAAAGAACTAGCGGGAAAACATTGTTTACGTCAGTAAAAAACCTCTTGAGTGTTGCTGGATCAAACACATAAAATAGCTGATTTTTGCTAGCGGCTGGTAATAATAAGGTAGACAACAATGTATGGAATAGGTATGATAGAAACCACCTATGTGAATTTGACTTCACATCGGAGATTTCAGCCACACGCTGTATGGCTGCACTGTCCTCTAAGTGATATCAAGAGAGATCTTATGTGACATTGGTTGCACATGGACGAATTCAAGACTGCAGATTTTTATAAATTAAACCCTGAGCACATAGGACGTTTCGTTTTACTCCTTTACAACTGTCAAGGGCAAGTTAGTACTTCGGTGGTTTCGTTAAGTCATAGAACGTAATAATATCTAGAAATGGTATGAAAAAGTTAAAAAAGAAAAAAAAGTCACATAGGAGGTTTCGCCGTGGCAGCGACGATATATTATTTGCTTGAGTACGTACAAACGTAAACGTTCAGCCACTGTTTTCCATCTAGGAAGTTTATGTGATACATTTATATATCCTAAGAGATTTTAATTACATCATTTACATGAATTATTTATATTTTTATATTCTACATCACAGAAAGTAATGCAGTCGAAGAAAAATGGGCAAAAATTAAGTCTAATATCTTAGCCTCGACGAAGTAAGTTCTTGGTGAAAGAAATATAAATAAAAATAAATCGTTCCCAAGGCGAAGAACTCCATGGTTTTGTACATAAGTGAAGAAAAAATGTAAAGGAAAGAAAAAAGCTTATCCGAAATACATGTCAACCAAAACACAAGAGGCATACCATAATTACAAAACAATTGGAAACGAAACATATGCACTTCTAAGAAAAATAAAAAATGATTACTGGAACGCTTTTCGAAAGAACTGAAACATGATTTTTACGATCTGCAAAAGGACATATTATGGCGCCTTATAAGAAGTCAAAGAAAGAACGAAGTCAAGGAACTGAAAGAATCAAAAGCTCTATGCAGAGACAGAACAAACGACGCTGGAAATGGAAACACCAGAAATGATCACAAATGAAGAAATTAATATAAATTTACACGACGCTCGTAAAATACTGGAAAACCCGAAAGAACAGAAAAGCAGCAGGTAAAGATGGTATACCAAACGAATTACTGAAATATTGTAGAGCAGCAATGACAAAACAATTAACAACATTAATTAATAAAATTATAATACACAATAAAATACCGGAAGAATGAAGAACAAACGAACTAATTCTACTATTAAAGAAAGTAGTTAAAAAACAGTCAGATAACTACAGAGATATAAACTTGTTAAATACTGCGCTAAAACTTACAACTAAAATTTTACAAGTACTAATAAATCAGAGGATAAGTTTTAGCATATGAACAACAGGGTTTTCGTAGTGGAAGATCGTGTACTAATGCAATATGCGTTATAAAGCAAATTACTGCGAAATTACTAGAGTAAAATAGAGCAGCATTTCTGTGTCTGACTGACTTAAAGAAATAGTTTGGCAGAGTAAAAGTCAAAGATGTAATCCATCTTCTGTACAATACAGAAGTTCCCTTCAATATTATAAAAATTATCGAAAACATTTACCAAAACAACAAAATGGAAGTCAGACTAGATGGACAACTTACAGAACTTATAGAAATAGGCAGCGGAATAAGCCAAATGGACTCATTGAGCCCTATGCTCTTCAATTTAATCATAGATGAAATCATCAAAAGCCTTAACATAGAAACAGGATACAGAATGGGAAACAAAGAAATAAAAATACTCTGTTACGCAGACAGAAAAGAATTTAATACGACAATCTCATCTCATAAAACTAAAACAATAGTAATCAGCAAAGAACCAACCAGAAGCAAAATATAAATTGATGGCATCAGTATTGAACAAGTAATGGAAATAAAATACCTTGGAATTACAGTATCCAGCTATGGAGACCAGGACAAAGAAGTAAGAAATCAAGTACAAAAAGCAAATAGACTGGCAGGATGCCTTAATAACACTATATAGCGAAACAGACACATTAACACTGAGATGAAGTCAAGAATTTATAAAGCCAGTATGAGACCAATAATGACATATGCCTCAGAAACAAAACCCAACACGGTCACAACACAAAGGCTACTGGAAACAGCAGAGATAAGAGTACTGAGAAGAATTCCAGGAAATACGCTGAGAGATCAAAAGAAAAGTGACGACATTAGAAGAGAATGTAACGTACAGTATATAAATGAATGGACATAAAAGAGAAAAAAAAAAGAATAGAATAACCACATAAGCAAAATGGGGGAGACCTGTGTCGACAAAATAACAAGATGGAGTAACAACAATCGGCAGAAGAAGTATCGGAAGACCGCGCAAAAGATGGAGTGACAACCTTCTATGGGGGTATTAATCTGCCAATGAACAAGCAGAATTGCTTATAAAAAGGAAGAAGAAGAAGAAGATTTATAATTTTGAAAAATACTTAATTACGTAAGTCATGTGTCGAAAAATATATTCCTTCAAAATTGCCTAAAAATAGCCTAATGTTTGGGGAATATACTACTGCAGTACTATCGCAAGAATACACAAAATGGTAAAAAATCCATGAAAGAACTTTTCAGGGTACACTTTCCTGAGTCCAAATCAAAACTGATGCCACTAGAAAAATCACAGCATACTGGACTGGATACTATGACATGATTCTAAGGAAAACTAGCTTGTGGCAAAAGACGGACAAAATGAAATAAACAATAGACTCATTTGAGCCGTATAAATGACCGGGTCCAGATGTGACTTCTATCTAATTCTTCTATCTAATATATCGGGAACTAATACTTCTGTAGAAGAGAAATGGCACGTACAAAAATTATGTATGATAATGAAGGTGTATAAAAAAGGGTGCACATAATATGTGAAATTGCAGAGTATGAGAACTGTATTAAATAGGGCTGGTTCAAAATAATTAGGAGAGGTAGTAAATGGTGGTATAGATAATAGCCAAATCAAGTTTATAAAAAGTCTTGCCAATATAACTGTTACACATACTCGCAAAACTTATAGGTTTTCATTCGCGATATTTACACGTGGTTGTTTTTCGTACGAAGGGAGCTGTTTTTAGATGTTTCTACACACGTGTCTCCCGGTACCAACGCTAAGATCAAGAGATAGAGCACATTTGCATCTGTTGTCTATACGATTCAAAACAGAATTCGCGGTATTTTTCGCGTAATTATCAGAGAGAGAGAGGGAGATAGAGATAAAGAGGGAGAGCGTCTGTTGCTAGCGGCAGTCAACAATCGGGAGAGATATAAAATAAAAACGTTTATTGCCTAATAAAATTTAACATGTCATTGAGTATATCATTCATTATAGTCTTCTTTCAGCGTCCCGCACTTGCACCGCCAGCTTCTTGATTCTTCGTCCTCTCGGCATCCTGGACCTCTTTGTGTGGATTTATCCTCGTCTTCTTCTGTAGGTATTAATTTACGGCACCGTACCTACTTCCCTGCTTGGCTGTTTTCCGGCAACCATCCGGCTAGACCCTGATCAGGTGGTCGATTAGTCTATGGGTAGTTCTATGCATCCTCTGGTTCCTGTTATTCTCGAGGATGCCCCTGGTCTTAAGGAGTCTTCTTGTAGCTTGGTGGAAGAAATACCTGGTCCTTTTTTCGGACACCTCCCTTAGTGGTGTATACTGGAGCCTTTTTCTGATGGTTGCGTTCGTGATTCTGTCTTCCCATGATGCTCCGTCGATGATCCGGTAGCATGATGTTTCCGTGGCTTTTAATCTTCTCCAGTATGTTTCTGCAATGGAACTCCACACTGGAACTGCGTACAGCATCACCGATCTAACATAGGCCTGGTACAACTGGATTTTCTTGGCCTTGGACAGCGGGCTGGTCCTAAAAATGAAAGGGAGAATTAGTCTTTTAGCTGCATTAGCTTTTACCTTAGTTTTTTGTATATGCATCCGGAAGTTGAGTCTTCTGTCGAGGTGGGCTCCTAGGTATTTGACTGAGTCTTCTTCCTGGATCCTGTTGCCTCCTATTCTGATTTGGTTTCGTGTTGGTCTCGAACTCTGGCTGAAGACTATGAACTGCGTCTTTTGGGTGTTGATTTTTATCTTCCATTTTTCGGTGTACCTAGTGATTTTTTGTATTCCTTATGATTCTTTCTTCGTCTTTTCCGGATGCATACACTGCTGTATCGTCTGCATAAAGAGCTGTTGAAGTTCTTGGATCTGTAGGTAGGTCTGAAACAAAAATGTTATATAAAATTGGAGATAAAATGCTGCCCTGAGGCATTCCTTCCTGAATACCTTGAATTGCTGACATCTTTTGGTCCGCTGATGGAATGTTCTGTTGGACAGGTAAGTGTCACAGATGTTGATGAGGTTGTGGGGAAGTCTAGCCTTGTCCATCTTGAAGATTAATGCCGTTTTCCAAACCATGTCATATGCCTTTTCTATGTCCAGTATGGCTAGTCCTGTCCTTTGCTTCCTGTTGAATTTTATTTTGGTGTCGCTGATGATTCTTGCTAATTGAAGTTCGCAGTTCCTTCCTTTTCTGAATCCAAATTGTTCCTCTTGCATGATTCCTCTTCTTTCTGAGTGTTTCATCAGTCTCTTGTAGATGATCTTTTCAAGAATTTTTCCCATGGTTTCTAGGAGAGAAATAGGCCTGTAGCTTTCTGGTCTTCTTCCGTCTTTCCTCGGTTATAGGAGGGGGATGATCTTGGCGTGCTTCCAGTTGTTCGGAAAGTGTCCTTTCTCCAAGCAGAATTTGAAGATATAGTACAGTTGTACTATTATCTTCCTTGGAAGCTCCTTGAGGGTGATGTTGTGGATTCCTTCCGGTCCTGGTGCTCTGCTTCCTGTCAGTTTTCTGATGATCCTTGCTACTTCGTATGGGCTGGTGTAGTCTTCTTCTTCTATTTGGAATTCGTTTCTTCCCTTGATCCTGTTGTACTCGAAGTTGACTTCTCTTCTTGTTCTTATATCCGACATGTCCTGGTTTTGTCTATGTATGTTTGCCATGTTCCTTGCAATGACATCCACCTTTCCTTGGGTTTCGTAGTATATTCCCTCGTTGTCTATGATTTGTGGCATCTTTTGTTTCCCTCTTCTTTTGGCTTTCAGCATTTTCCAGGCATTTCCGTGGTTTCTTCAGCTTTCCTGATGTTGTTGTGTAGCTGGTTTTCAGTAAGACTTCTCAGTCTTACTCTTATTTCTTCGGATAGGGTGTCTCCGTATTCCTTGAATTCCTGTCTTCTGGTCCTCTGGAATGCTCTTCTGGCCTTGTTTCTGTCCTTGATGATGTCCTGAAGTTCTGTTGGAATGATTAGTCCTCTGTTGTTCGTCATAGATTTCGGTATGTTGTCCTCCATGGCTTGTTGAATTCTTCTAGTAATATCTTCTATTTTTCTTTCGACTTCTTCTATTGAATTGAATTCCCTTTTCATCTCGATTTGGTTGAGTTGTCGTCTGTAATTGGGCCAATTTGCGTCTTTCCATCGCCATCTTTCTACTGGTTCTATGGTGGGTAGGTCTACTCTTGATGTCATCCTTCCTGTGACTGGTTTGTGATCCGAACTGCATTCGAAGTTGGCTCTCACATCTTCTATAATGACGTCGTTTGTGATGAATAGGTCCAACGTTGAATTGTTGTGTCCTCTTACTGGGCTGATCCTTGTTGGTTCGTCTGGTACGAATAACATCTTGTCCCTGTCTTCGCAGTACCTAAGTAGTGCTGTTCCTGGTGCTGAGTCCGTTACACATCCCCATGCTGTGTGTTTGTCGTTGAAGTCTCCTGCTAAGACAACGGTTGGTGCTGAGTTAAGCATGGCATCTAATTCTTTAATGGCTAGTTCCTGTGACTGTTTCCTGTAAATAGAAAAGATATTAGTACCTCCTACTTTGATTCCTACGTTCTCAAAGTGGTTGGTTTCCATGACTACTTGGTTCCATTCTATGTTATTTTTAACATAGATGGCTACTCCGCTGTTGTTGGGCACGTCTTTTCTTCCGTATTCATCATAGTTTGTTATCCTTGGTAGTTGCGTTTCCGTCATGTATCGTGTTTCAGACAGGCAGATGACATCTGGATTGTACCTTATTACCGTCTCTCGAAGTTCATGTATCCTTAGCCGGAGTGATGCCATGTTGAATTGTAGGATCCTTAAATGCTTAATTGGCATTGTAGATGTCTTCGTATTTAAGGAAAATCATTGCATGTTCTGCAAATGATTTAGCCGCTAAAAGTTCATTTTTCATGTCCTGAAGAATGGCCATCATCTTTTCCACGTTTACAATCTTGTTGATTTCTGCCCATGCACTCTTCACTCCTTCTGGTCTGGAGGTTGGCTGTTGGGTACCTTTGGTCGTCTGAGCGTAGGAGAGTCCGCCTACTGTTGTCCTGAACGTCGATGGATGAGGTGGAGCTAGAGCTGCGTTGGCTTGAGGTTGGTTCCTGTTTCTGCGTGCTGCTTGCTGGTCTAAATATTCGATGTGCTTCTTGCACATCGAATAATTGGATGTGTGTCCTTCATTACAGTTGTAACATCTAACTTTGTTTTCCTTGCCTTTTGGAAGTGGGCAGTTCCTGGTCTGGTGTCCAAGAGCGCATTTCATGCATCTTGGAGCCTTGAAACAGTTTTTCGCGGAGTGTCCAAACTCCTGGCAATTGTAGCACTGTGTTTCACGTGCTGGTTTCGAGTAGGCATCCCACCTGACTCGAATGTTTTGAAGTCCGTTGATTATTTTGACTTCCTTGAGGTCCTGTTGCTTGTCGACCTGGAGTAGGTATGATTTACTCGTCCTTCCGTTTTGCCTGGTCTTCATTTCCGTCACTTTCGCGACAATTCCCTGGTCTCTCAATTCAGCTTCCACCTCGTCCAAATCCATGCCGGGGGCTGCTTTCATCACAATTTTCTTCGTTACTTCCGACTTCTTAGTGTAGGTATGGAATGCTGTTCTTGTAGTTATGAAATCCTGTTTCAGCTTTTCATAATCTTGGTTAGTTTTCAGGTACACTCTTGTACCCGCTTTGCCGGCTGGAGCTATTTGGAAATTTTTGTGTCCTAGGAGAGTTCGTATTTCCTTGATGAATGCGGTGTAGTTTCCTATTTGTCCTGAGATGACGTTTGGTGGTATTCTTTCCTTTTTGTTGGTGACTGGAGCACTTTCTTCGACATTAACCGTTTCTAGAACTTGGTAACAGTTCTTCGTAACAATTCCTGGTCCTGTTCCCGCGCTTGTAGCCGCCCTTTGTCTAGCTTCATTTACATCTTCGTTGGAATTCCTTCTTGTGCATTTCACTGGCTGAAATGGTTCTTCGTCCATAATTTCAATATTATTTTGGGCCATATTTTCTTCTATGCCTTTTCCTGATGTATTTTCTTTCGCTTCGTTATTTTGTCGCTGTAGTTCCTGGGTGGGTCCACTTCTCCTCGAGGTGGGCCTGAATTTCTTGTTCTTGAATAATGTCCTATGTAGTGAGAATTCCCGTCTGAATGGGCTGGATCCTGAAATTAAATCTGTTATTATGTTTACAAATTCAGTTTTATCGTCTTTATTAGTCTTGAAAAAGACTAATTTAGAGATATCCTGAGTGTTAATTTCGTTCGAAAACTCAGAAGTCGGATTTGAACCATTCAGTTCGTCGTCCGACCGACCTTGTTTGGGGTAGCTGTTCACGTTCAGTCGCTTGGACTTTAGTGTGCAGGAAGTTAGACTGTGATACCAAGAGCGTCTTTTCGGTAGCGGCTCTCACCGTCTAGTCTCGGGAGAGAGTGCGTCTGTTGCTAGCGGCAGTCAACAGTCGAGAGAAAGTGCGTCTGTTGCTATCGGCAGTCAACAACCGAGAGAAAGTCTTTCGTTTGCTATTTTAAAACTGTATGTATGTCTAAAGGAGTAGGGTTAAAGTGGAAGTAGGAATTATTACTAAGAGTTAGAGTAGAGTAATAAGGTAGAGAATGATTGAATCATTAATACAGCGAAAAATATAAATAACATAGTAAAAGTATGGGAGCCAGTAAAGCTGACAAAATTGGATAGGAAAAAGCTAAGTCCCTGATGCTGATAAGTCTGATGTCTTTCGTACTAAAGGCTCTAAAAAACTGCTCCATTGGCACAATAAGAATGGTTTATTCGGTGAAAGCCTGATACATTAGAAACAGCATGCGTATCGACCAGGATTCTCTACACAAACGGCACTGCAATATCTCGTACAGAGAGTGGAATACGTTCTGAAAAACCAAGGGGTGATATTGGATAAGCAATCACAAAAGCGATTCGTCTAAAAGGAATATAAGAAACAAGCTGAAGATATATCGACTAGAGGCTGAGAAGCTGTGTGATATTATATACATTATTAAGGATACGGAGTAGATGATAATCTACCCACATGCAACATTCGATCAAAACATTTATATATTATGTATATAAGTTATTTTCAATTTTTATTTCATTTTTTAAAATTTTGAATTATCGTTAATAATGATTAAGAGAACAGCTTATGGGAACGCTTCTTATGGGAATGATGTCAGGTTTTTTGATACTTCTTTGTATTAATTTATTAAACATAATTATGATAAAATTGTACAAAATTTGTTTAAAATAAACAAAAAAAAAATATAAATCTGTAAAGAGTTTGACATTCGTCATGAACGCCCGATTTAACTTCTTTGTAGAAATGCTGTAATTATTAAAAATGCATACTATTTTTATATACCTTGGTTTCAGATATATTTACATAAAAACTTGGAGAGTCTCTACAAACATATTTCTCCCGAAGTCCTGCCAAAAGATTATGGCGGAAAACAAAAGTCAATGGACGAACTGAACGGTAATAAAGTATAAATGTAATTTTATTCTTTAAATTTGATAGAAAATCACTTTCTTTATAATAAAACATAGGTCAGATTTATAATTTTTTGAAGGTATGGTATAGTATATCAAAAAACTTGTTCTTTGGCTGCCATACTCTATGCAACGTGTAGATGTTCATGTTGGTTGTCGAATGTACAAAGATTCTTCATCCGCAAGCGAGCAAGCATTTAATTAAACCCAGCCTGTGAGATATGTTCATCCCTAATTACGTTCGGGAGTAACAATTCATTGGAGCGAGGTGTATTAAGTTAAATAAAAACAGGAGTCACTCCACCGCGCTCCAATGCTCCAGACTATCCCTTTTCCCCCTATAGTACTTAGCACTCTGATGCGTGATAGGGGCACAACTATCAACCAAATGTTCTTCATGTGGGACTCCTGGGTAATAGAACTCCAACATGGTTTTCTAACCGAAATCAAACTCAGGACAGCGCATTGTCGCTATGATCCTGCTATCTTAATGTAGCTTCTCCTCGAACTAAAAATTGCTTACTTGGGCCTCAAGTCTCCGCTCTGAGCTAGGCTCAGTTCGGAGACTTGGTGCTCAAGGGGTTAGGCCCTACGTGCCCGGGTTTTGGGATTTTTGTTGATTTTTTTTTGTTGGCTTGCTCCGGTTTTTGTTAGTATTTTTTAATTGTTTTGGTAGCCGAGGCCTTTTTTTTGTGTGTTTTTATTTTTTTTATTTTTTTGTAGGTTGCCTAAAACATAAAAATCTTAATTAGTACAATGTATATACTATAATATTGAAAAATATATGCAAGTAAATGACAATATGACAATATAGTGTTAGTCGGTTTAAGGCAACTGAGCCCACGCTGTACGTTGCGATTGTTCACGAGTTTTTTGAGCTACGAACTATCTTCTTTGTGCGTTGTTATTGTTGTTTTTTGTAGTGTTTTCTCTCTAGTTTGTCCTCTATCCGTTATTCTTATTATCATATTCACGTGAGGTATGCCACACCTATTTCTTTTTCTTAAAACCACGAATGTTGCTTTAGTCTAGGGCCTCCTTGGTCTTCAAGTTTACCCACCAAGGTGATATTGTTAATTTGTTATTTCGTAGAAAATGGCCTAAGTATGAAACCTTTCTCTGCTTAACGAGATCTAATAATTTTCTTTGGCTCTTCTCAGAACCTAATCATTGGGTACATGGTCCACCCATGGAATTCTAAGCAGCTTTCTGAGACATTACATTTCGAAACCCTCGACACGATTCCGAGATCTCATTTTAAGTGACCAGGTCTCACTTCCCTATATAACGATAGACCATATATAGCATTGCAAGACCGGAAATATAACGAAAATGTTTCTAGTCATTGTTACTCTCTTCTTCTCTACTCTTACTCTCTACATCTTCACTTCCTGCTCACAGTCCCACTTGCTCTTTGAGCAGTGAAATATCAATGTAGCTCCAAGGTATTTAATTCTTTCAACCCATTCAATAGCTCCAAATAATAGATCAAGTCAGAGGGAAGATGAGAATATTATGGGATTTTAACGCTCAAATAGGCAGTCAAGTAATACCCGAAATTAAACAAAAATATAACGAGGATGTCAAAAACGAAAATGGAGAACTGATGATAAACTTCTGCACGAATAACGAACTAAGAATAACCAACACATTTTTTGACCACAAAGACCAACACAAATATACATTTATTAACACCCGTGAACAAAGATTTATGATAGATTATGTTATAACCAACAGAGATATGTATCCATCGACGAAAATAATCGACGTAAGATGCCTCAACTCAGCAGATGTATGACTCGACCATAACCTAGTATTATGTAAAATAAGAATTATCCTGAAATACTTCCCACCCAAAAAAGCGGCGCCAATACAAACAAAAATCAAAGTCGAAGGACTAAATACAGAATCCACGGAATACTTATACAGGGAAAGAATCAGAGAAGACAGCTGGGAATGAAATATTAAAATATGATAACATCGAGGAAAGCTGGGAAAAACTCAAAAATAATATAATTAAGGCAGCAACAGAATCGCTTGAAGAGAGGAAACTAACGAACACTAAAATATTAAAAAAGAAAACACCATGGTTTAGTGAGGAGGAAGTGAAGACAAAATGTAAAGAAAAGAAGAAAGCCTTTTTACAATACAGAACACAACAAACACAACAGGCATATAACCACTATAAACGAATCAGAAATGACACGAATACTTTAGTTAGACAAATAAAAAGGGAACACTGACAGATCTTCTCAAAACAGATGGAACACGACTTCTACGGAACAAAAGAAATATGGAAAATTGTCAGATGACAAAGAAAAGAGAAGAAAGAACTAACAAAAACGAAACACATTCAGAAGAAAATATGGACAAACTACTTTCGATCTCTATTTGCTAAAGATGACGATAATGAAGCACCAACACCAGAGATAACGTCAAACGAAGAAATAAATATTGAGAAGGAAGAGGTAAGGGAAGCGTTAAGGAAATTAAAAAATAGAAAATAAACAGAATACCGAACGAACTCCTAAAGTACGGAGGACCAAATCTGACGAAACAACTATTAAAAGTAATCCAAAAAATAATAAAACAAAACAGAATTCTTCAATAATGGAGATCAAGCATCTGAATATCTCTCTTTTCAAAAAGGGAGACAAATCGGACCTGGAAAAATATAGAGGAATTAATTTATTAAACGCAACACTAAAATTAACAACCAAAGTGATAACAAATAAACTGAATGAAATTATAACACTAGCAGAAGAACAACAAGGTTTCAGGTCGGGAAGATCATGGGCCGACGCTATATTTATATTGAGGCAAGTGCAAGAGAAATCATTAGAATACAACAAACCGGCATATCTATGTTTTGTGGACATTAAGAAGGCATTTGACCACGTCAAATTAAAGGACGTTATACACTTGCTGAACGCAAGAGGGATACCTCTAGGAATAATCAAAACAATCGAAAATATCTACCAAAACAACAACAAAGTAAAAGTTGAAGAACTAACCGACCCTATTGAAGCTGGCAATGGGATAAGACAGGGAGATTCCCTGAGTCCTCTAGTGTTTAACCTGATACCAAGGATATAAGGATACCAAATGGGAGGAAAACAACTTAAAATAATCTGCTACGCAGACGATGCAATACTACTCTCTCGAAGTGCAAATGATTTACAACGTATGCCGCATCAATTTCGAAAAAAAAAAACAAAATGCATGGTTACAACAGCAAATTTAGTAAGATGTAAATTGGAGCTGAAAGGACAGATAATAATATAAAACAAGTGATGGAATTTAAATATTTAGGCATCACATTATCTAGCTACGGAAAGTTCGAAACTGAAATGGAAGATCAAGTGAATAGAGCAAACAGAGCCGCAGGCTGCCTAAGTGAAACAATATGGAGAAATAAAAATATCGGGAAAGAAACGAAAGGCAGAACATCAGACCAATAATGACATATGCGGCAGAAACAAGATCTGACACAGAGAGGACAAAAAGGATGTTAGAAACAGCCGAGATAAAAACATTTAGAAAAATTGATGGTAAGACACTATAGGACAGAGCTAGAAGTACAGATTTACGACGTAGGTGCAAGTTGGTGAACATCAAAATCTGAGAAGTAAATACGGCAAGAAACGGTTCCCCAATAAGAAACGATCAGTTACTGGAGGAATATTGAAAAACAGACAAAGTCATGTCTATATAAAAAGAAGAAGAAGAAGAGATAGTCCTCTTATTTGTATTAAACTGAGTTGCCATATGGGGTTGTCTGCCGATTACCATAAATTTGGTTTTTGCTATAACAGTGGTAATCCTATGCTGTCTGCTATTATGGAAGTATCGTCAACATATCTTACGTTATTAATAGAGTCATTAATTGTTATGCCTTTTTATTTTGTTGTGCAAGCTGAAATATCGTATCTTTTTATATAAATGTTAAACAGATATAGTGGGGAGAGAATACGACCCTCTCTTACGTCTTTCTTTATCTCCATTTCTTCTGTGTGTAGACCTTTGGTGATACTTGTTTCCGCTTTTCAATTCCAATATAGTTGGTGAATAATTCTCATATCTTTGTCATTGAGCTCAATTTCGTTTAACGTTTGTATCAATTGCTGAAGTCTGATGTTGTCTGACCACAACTTTTCTTTAGTCGTACCATTCCACCAACAGCAAATTCAAGCAAAAAAATGCCTCTCTTGTTTCCAAGCCATTTTGGAAACTAAATTGAGTGTCTTTTGTTCTTTCTTTAGATTTTTTTGATAAATTTGCTTAAGTATTATTTTAAGTACATATGTATATAGATACAATGATCATACATGAAGCTTTTGTAATGGTCGCTAATTGGTAATATAAAAAGTATTTCCTGACAAGCCATGTTCAGATCATGTTAAAGCAGTATTAGACACAAACGATGAATAGATATTATTTCTACAATTGCAATAAAGGATTTAGTGTAAAAAAATTATCATTCGATCGAGATAACAAGGACGTAGTTACAAAATTGGCTGTTACAGTAGCTGTAAAGCTACTATCGCTAGCATCATCTATCACTTTTGTAAAATCGAAGCAACTAAAGACTTTAGAATATATTTATTCAGCGACAGACGAGTGTTATATTTCAATCTTACGTCAGATACTGTAGTTTGGTGCTCTAAAATCCCCAGTGGACCAGATCTAACTCTTCATTCAACAAATCCTTTTTCGTTATGTTTAGTCCCTGCTGACTCTTTAACTTCATTAGATGAACTTTCTTCTTCAAAAATTAAGTCGATCCCCGTTAAACACGCTTTCCACTTGTCTACAACAAAATGATACACAAAATGATTAATTAAAGCTTTTAATAATTTTTCTATAATAAAAGAAATAATTGTAATAAAGAAATGAGATTTGTTTTATTGTTGGAGGTCAAACTACTAACCAATAATAGTTAATCGCCACTAGCAATGTACTGAGAATGGAATTTTTTTAATATCCCTCAGAAAGTTTGGGAATTGGCAACAAAATTACGCAGTTCTCTGTTAGCAGTGTGTAAGTAAACAAGTGCAGTTATGGGAAGCAGAGGTAAAAAGTTGATAGACATGGTATTGAGGGAGACGAGTCAATCGAGGTATTTACCTGATACATCACAAAATCAGGAATCGGATACAGTACATTCTTCACCAGCTCCCTCTGTTGATCCCGAATTAATGGACATTTTTGATGCATTTAGTGACAGTGATACAAGCTATGGTCCTGACGGAGATTCCGATAGTGAAGAATCACACCCAATACCAACAGCTAAGGCCTATTCGTCTATAGAAGTGAACAACTGTTCTCCCAGTATATTAGAAAGACCATTTATGGAGGTGGATGACTGCATCCAGAGCTCAAGTCAAACAAACAATGATATTCATGCTAATAGTATTCCATCGATCCATTCCAAAGCTGAAAGAATTATCAAACCATTTGCTAGAAAAGTGCTAAAAAATAGAAAAGAATGTTTGCGCATAGCGGTAAAGAATTTATAACTGCAAAAGGCAAGAAAATAAAAGCAAGAAAAATGCTAGAGTTAAAAGAATATCGAAATAAGTGTTATCTGAAATTGAGTCCAGAAATACGAAGTTCACTTTTTCAAGAATACTGGAAGGCTCTTATGATTGATGATGAGAGTTACCTACATTGCGGCTCTCATCAATAGTGCACCAAAAAAAACTATTCGTTCGAGAAATTTGGATAATCCCAAAAAACGTGAAGTGACATTAATATTTTTTTGAAATAAGTGGAAGGAAAATTCGTGTACGCAAAGCATGTTTTTGTGCAACTCTAGATGAGAAACCAAGATTTATAAGTACTGTTATAAGCAAAAAAAACTCAAGTGTATCAGGCATTCCAAGCTTTGACGCAAGAGGACACAACCCACCACCACGTACAAAGATGCCAGAAGAGATGGGAGGTGTTAAAAATCATATAATTTCATTCCCATCGTACGAAAGTCATTACACTAGACATACAACGACAAAAAATACTTGCAATCTCATTTTAACCTACGAATTATGTACGACCTATACTGCCAAGGCAAGGAAAATCCAGTTAGTCGAAAAATCTATGAGAAAACTTTCCGATCACTAAATTTATCATTTAAGAAACCTAAACAGGATACATGCTACACATGCGATTTATTGAACATTAAAATAAAGATGGCAGTTAGTGATCCCGACAAAGCTGCCCTTACAGTTCAACGCGCAGAGCATCACTCCAGTGCAGATAAGGCTTATAATATGAAAAAATTCGACAAAGAAGAATCAAAATCAAGTCAAGAAAAAGCACGTTATACGTTTGATCTACAGTAATGTTTACCAACACCTTTTCTTGGATCCTCCGTTGTGTTTTATAAAAGGCAGTTGTCGACATACAATCTCACTAATCATGATGGAGCTTCAGGGAAATCCAAACATTACATGTGGCATGAATGCATAGCTCGTCGCGGAGGAAATGAAATAGCGTCATGCGTATACCACTTCTTAAAAAATCATCTATCACCCTCAGTAAAGTTTGTAACGATTTATTCCGATACCTGTGGTGGTCAGAACAAAAATTCTCATGTGTCGACGATGTTTTTGAAATTTATAAAGGAATCCACCACTTTACAGATTATAAACCATAAGTTCTTAATTCCTGGGCACACACATATGGAGTGTGACATAGACCACGCCCTAATAGAAAAACAAAAGAAAAAAAGTGAAATTCCAGTATACCATCCACATGACTGGCGTCAGCTTATTCGATCCACGGGGAGAAAGAACAAATTTGAGGTGTGTGAAATGAAGCAAGAAAACTTTTATGGCTTTTCCAAACTATTCAATAACCAGCTAGTTATGAAGGAAAATAATAAAAATGGTGTGGCATTTAAGTGGCATGATGTGAAGTGGTTGCAATATGATGTTAACGAGCCAAGGAAAATCAAATATAAGAAAAACCTGACTGATGATACCTTTGATGTGATCAACTTTAGACGTCGTGGAAAATTTTCAACTCTCTCTGTATCTCACATATATGATTCACAACTACGTATATCTAAAGAGAAAAAGGCTAAGATCCGCCTATTTTCCACAAGTTTTATAATAATATATTGACATATGTGACAATATTGCAGATGAAGACCTTGATCTTCAAGATGAAACAGATGAACTTTAGTGACGTGTGCGTATGTGTTTTAGTTTTATAATGTAATTTAGTTTATCTACTTATTTCAACTATACGTAAGTACCTATAAATTTCAAATTTTGATAATGTTTTGCTTCTAAATGGTTTTTAATAAATATGTATTTCTCGACTTAGTGTTTTATTACCAAGCTATACAATACAACTTTGACCGGTAGAAAAGTCACAAGTCACAAAAATACCTACAATATTAAAATTTATCGAGGTTACATACTAGAGTTTCACAAACATACATAAATGAATAACAATGCGCATCATTTAAAGATCATAGACAAAAAAATCGATTTAGGAAAAAATAAATAAACTTTAAAGGTCTCTCCTGTAAAAGTTGCAGTCTGGACTTGTGTCTATTGTACCGCCCTTCATAGAAATATTCGCCCTCTCTCTTTCTGTTCGGTAGACTGAATATTCTGTTCTATGTTGACAGAATTGCTAATTCTATTATAGGCATATGTCCTATGTCATCTGTGCAAACTTCATTTAGTCTCACTATCCCTACTTTCTGTCAATCAACTTTTCTAACGTAGTGGGAATATAGATAAGTTCTACCAATGGAATCTGTTGGACCCACTTCTTGAAACAACTTAATAACAGAGTTGAGTTGTGATTGCTGAATGTCAGAAAGATTTTCAGAACTTATAATAGTATTAACTACGCAAGTAGATAAATCTGTAGCCTTAAATGAAAAATTTGAGAAATCCAAAGAAAGTTGAAACAAATGAATAAAATCCATACCTAATATCATTTTATGTGAAATAGAAGGAACTGAAGGAACATTTAAGTGATTGAGTTTTACACAATAAAGTAACAGGTAACCAAACATATCCTAAAGTACTTTGAATGTATCCATCAGCAGTAGTGAGTTGAACTGAGACATCATAATTAAGTGCTAAATTAAGCTTTTTAAGTAAAAATAAAGAAGGAAAACCAATAATACCAACATTACTACCACTATCAAGAAGTGCAGAAATTTTCTCATTACCTACAGAAATAGAAATATATGGTCTACTATCATTAGAATGAACATCTAGTAATGTTTTTCTGTTTTTTAAATTTATAAAAGAAGGCAAAAATCATATTCCCACTGCGTTAGAAAAGTTGATTGACAGAAAGTATGGATGGAGAGACTAAATGAAGTTTGCACAGATGACATAGCACGTATGTCTACGTATGACATAGGACGTGCCTATAGAATTAGCACTTCTGTCAATATAGAACAGAATATTCAGTCTACCGGACAGAAAGAGAGAGGGCGAATATTTATTCTATGGGACAGAAAGAGAGAGAAAAGAAAGACAGATGGCGCCAACTACTATTTGAAGAAAAAAAAATTAAAAACGAATCTGAAGGCAAAGGAATTAATAAATTAATAAAGAAATTAAAATAAAATAATTATTTAAATATAAATTAATAAAGAGGTGACGTTTACACATTGGAAAAAGAAGTCCTTTTTCTTTACAGAGCATCCAAAGAGGATTATGAGCAATAAGGAAAGAAAATACTAACATATATTCTAAAGAAAACCAAAAAGAGGAACACCATCGTGGTGATGAAAGAAAGAAGTTGATCTCGATATGTAACAAAGAGGCCTGTAGGAGGGTCATTGGAAAATAGAAGGACATGGAGATTTAAATACGAAAAGAGAAAATTCTCATTGTGCATTCAAATTATTACTATAATATTTTTAATATATTTATGTCAAAAATTTTGTTCAAATGTTTTTGTTACTCAGGTGCTCAGACGATATATTTTGATCATAGTAATGATTTTTGTGAATTTTTTTATAAGTGAAGGTTGATTGTTATTTTTCAATAATTTATCTCTAATAAGCATTCAATTTATTGTTCTTTTAGAATTATGGAAAGAGGAGTTTGTCAAATGGTCTGATAGATTCGACAAAAAATCAAAAATGAGGGTAAACGAAGGCCTTAGGCCGGTACCACTGGAAAATTCGGAAATTTTGGGTTACTATGGGAATTTCAAAAAATTGGACGTGGATTAAGCCACCATATAATATTTTTGTTTCAGTAATTACAAATAAAACCTTATTTCATTATTACAGCTGGTAGTACAATAAAAAATTTTAAGTAAAACTGAAAACCAATATTTTGTTTATATACTATATAGCCTCACACCATTTAACACTTTAACACTAGCAAAAATTTAGTATTATACCCGGTAAAACAAAACTATGATTAAATGAAAGGCAGATATCGAGCACAGTTTATTAATTTAATCTTGCCCAAGTACTTTCGCTTCCTAGAGCATCTGAAATAAGCCAAGAGACGTTTTTCCAACTGAAGAAAATTAATTAACTTCGATAAAAACTCGAAGTTGATGGTTGATATAAGTTTTTTATATAATATAACGTTTTAGAGCTACTTCGTCAAATTTGGCCTATCCAACAATCTTTGAGAATGTCATAAACACAAAATTGTACATTAAAACTACACGACACAAGGACAAACAGTTTAAAATTTGCTACATGTTGATTGGCATCAGGAGAGAGAACGGCTCCTGGTCTAACGGAAATGTTAAAGTGACATGTGACAGCTTGGATGGGCCATCACAATCATGGTGATGTGATCTGCACATTTTAAAATTCTATGAAACTGAGCATTGACCAAAGGTCCAACTGAGACTACTATAGGAAATCAACTGCTGAAATATGAAATAGATAGAAAAGATCTCACACTCAAACCTGTTTATAATAATAAGGGTGTTAGTTTGAGGGCAACTGAAGTGGACGTAGAGTATGAATGCAAGAAATAAACTAAACAATCTATTAGATAGTCGGTGGTGGACTAAAATAAAAGGGTCTACCAAGCACTATCAATACTGTAGAAAGGAAGAAATAGAACTATGAAATTGAAATACTAACAATTAAAAATCAAAATTAAAAGCACAGTGTATAAATGGGTTATAATCCAAATAGTTCAGTTAAACTTACAGTCAATGAACCATAAAATTAAAATGTAAAAGCATTACTCAAGACCAACTGACCAACAGTGGGAGATGTTGAAATATACAACTGTGGAGATGGTATATCTAAATTACGCAGAGATATGGAGAGTGTAATCAACACCAAATATAGATCAATTCAACCTGAGCAAGCTAGTTTTGTAAATTATTGAAGAATAAAGTAATGTTAATCAAAATATGAAATCAATAATGGGTATACTCAGAGCAGGAAGAGCTGGGTCCCCCACGAGGAGAAGCTGCAATAAAGTTTTAAAAAATAAGTTTAAATTTAGTAAAATTTAAATACTCAAATTAGTATAAAGACAGTGAGAGTTTTCACTTGTTTCCCTTGTAATCTCCAAAACTTCCAATAAATCCAACTCCAAGTAGTTTGTCTTTCTTCTGATGTCATGTAAAATAGATGAACAAGTATTGATATTAAAATTGTGTTTACTGGATAATAAGTGTTGACCAAAACTTGAAGAGTTTGGTCTTTTCAAATGTTCTGAAATTCTAGTAGATAACTTTCGAATGGTTCTACCTATATAAGAAGCATTACAGTTATCACATTTTAATTTATAAATACCACTTTTGTCAAGTGTGTTCATCCTATCTCTGGTGTTGATTAAAAATGAACCTAAAGTGTTTTGTGACTTGAACGGAATTTGTGATGTTTTCAATTGTAGAAATAAAAAGTTTCGATATTTTATTGGAAATGTTGCTAATATAAGTACAGAAGAAATATCTGATGTTATTTGAAGCAAACCTTGTGATGAATATGCAAGCTTTTCTGCAATTTTGAATTTAGCTCTATTTAGAAGCTGATGGATAATGTTGGGATCATAACCATGATTAAAAGCAATATGCTTGAGAGTATTAAGTTCTAAATTAAAATTATCATTAGAAAGTAGAAATTTGAGTAACCTATGAATGTAACTGTAGAAAACAGCAATTTTATGGCGGGTTGGATGATTAGATGTTTCATGTATAACATGATCTTTTTGAGTAGGTTTTCTGTAAATATTGTACTCTAGAGAATCTTTATTACGAGATATAGTCATATCCAAGAAGTTCAACTTATTGTCGGATTCTGGTTTTAGTGTAAAAGAAATGTTAGGATGGAGGGTATTAAGATCATCCAGAATCTGTAAGGCTTCATCTTGGGTTCCCCGTATGAGAGCTATACAATTATCAATATATATTGACCAAAAGACTATTTTGCTGTTGTTGTTAACAAATTTCTGTTCTAAGCTGTCTAAGAAAATATCAGCTAGAAAAGGTGATAATGGAGATTCCATCGCTAAACCTATTGGTTGTTTATATATTTTTTGATTAAATTGGAAGAAGTCCTGATCAAGACAAAATTTAAGCATAGTTAAGGTGGCATCTTTGTCTTTTGCTGGTATGTTGCAATTATTTGGAAGGTTGTGTACTAAAGGTAATGTTTTATCTCTTGGTACAGAAGTAAACAAATTGGAAACATCAACAGAAACTAAATAAAAACTCTCTTCTATTTTAATGTTATTTAAACATTCTATTAGATCTAAAGAGTTTGTAATGGAGAACTTAGGTTTAAAATTAGTGATAGACTGAATTGTGTTGTAAATAAACTCTGATAATATAAAAACTGGACTGTTACAAAACCTTACAACAGGCCTTATGGGACAATTGTGTTTATGGATTTTAGGAAGTCCATATAACCTAGTTGTTATAGGATTAGATACAGTTAACTTTCTGTTGTTATATTTAGTAATAGTATCATTAAACAATTTAACCATTGCTTTTGTTTTATTAATAAAGGTGTTAAGTGGATTTTTTTCCAAAACTACAAAACTGTTAGCTGAAAGGAAATATTCTACTTTCTCTAGCGGGAGACCTCATCTTCTATGTTGTTAAAGGAGTCGTTAATAAGAAACCAAGGATGCTGTTGAAAAGTTTGATCATAAGTAATTTTAAGTTTAACATTAATATGATGAGGCTTGGTATAGTGCTTCTTAAGTTCTCTCTTCAGGATCTTTTTCTCCAAAATCTGTTTTTCCTTCTCAAGTACATTTTTTGATGTTTTAACCTTAGCAAAAGTAGGAGTGACTTAATGTGAAATGCACTGCCTAACGAACCAAATGTTCAAGAATATAATCATTCTCTTGCAGGATAGTCTTCTGTAAGTATCAACCAAGACTGCCATAGGCACTTTAAATATCATTTTAAAACAAAACTAATCGGATTTATCATCATTATTCGGCCAATCGCATCCACTACTAGACACAGATACTCAGTATCTTCCATTGTTCTCTACACTTGGCCGCTTCTAACCAGTTTCCCGCTACACTTCTCACGTCGTAGTTCGTCGTCGCTAATTGGTGGTCGTCCTCGGCTTCTTTTATAGTTTTTGGACCTTTATTGCATGATTCGTCTTGTACACCGTCCATTTTGTGTTCTCGATAAGCGCCTTACCTAGTTCCACTTATGTGTCGTGATTCTTTTGATGACGTCGTACTTTTTTGTCTGTGGTTGCTTGTTTCAGAATATAGGTTATGATATTGGCAAGAATAAAGAAAAGTTAGTGTCAAATTTCAAGTAGTAAGTATCTGGTAACAGAAATTTGCAGGTACTTTCTTTCACAGAAAACAGGTACTTTCACTTACAATCGGAATTAGGTAAAAATAAAGTCTTAAACCATATTACAATATTTAAAACGTTTACCAGGTTTACTTAGTTTAGACAATATGTTCCAACGAAAATTTGACCCCTTCAAAAACTCAGAAAACAAGAAATTTTATTCAAAATTTAAAAAAACGCGTAGATTTGTAGTGGAAGGAAGACAAATTTTTATGCAAAATTTATGCTCCCAAATGTAACCCCCTACTGCCCCATACCAACCCCAAGTTTTTTTAAATAGTAAGTGTGGTAGGGTAGCACATCATTTGCAAGGTATTTTTGTCTCTCTACACGACACTCTATTTTTTTAATTTACGGAATAACTTTGAAGATAATTTCGGATTTATATAATTTATTAGTTGAACATTAGTAATAACAAAAAACATAAAAGTTCATCAAATTAACCAATTAAATGTTCGAAATGAACCTTTAATTGGAAACCTCCTGTGGCCTACATACAATAATACAGTCTATTTTGAAAGCCTCTTCGTACATTTTCAAATAACTCTGGTGTCAATAATCGGCATTTTGTCACAATTATTTGTCGTAACTCTGCAATATCTGCAGGCGGAGTGGCGTATAATTTCAGTCATTCTCATAAAAACCAATAAAGAAAAACGAAAGATCGCCTGTCGAACCCCGACCAAGATACCTCTACCAGACTGAACCCCGCACTTGAATATCCTTCTTTGTGTAAACTTTCCTTTTGTTTATAAAGAGGGTACAAGTTTTGTCCTGATATAATACCAAAGATTAGTCTACATCAAGCCGGAAAAGTACATATTGCCGTTAAAGAAACGGAAAGGCTGAATATAGATATTTAAGGAATCAGCGATGTCCAATGGCCCGGCTCAGGAAAGATAAAAATAAACAATAAAACAATATATTATTCAGGAAGTCAAGACGGTTCACACAGATATGGTGTCGGGATAATATTAAACAAAAACATTGATTAAGCTGTAATAAATTTCACTCCATACTTCAACAGTTCAACTCTAACAATTAAACCAGAAAAACCCCAAAATAAACATCCTACAAGTTTATGCTCCAACTGCGGACAAACCAGAGAGCGATAATGAAACTTTCTACGAAGACCTAGACAACATTTTAAAATCTATTAAAACGCAAGATGTAACAATTATAATGGGAGACTTTAACGCAAAGTTTGGGGAAGAAAAAGTAGAAGAATGTACAGGAGGATATGGTCTGGGCAACAGAAACGAAAGGGGTGACAGGCTTATCGAATTTTGCCAAAGTAATAATTTTGTTATAGCTAATACATTATTCAAAATGTCAAAGAGAAGACTATATACCTGGAAGTCACCAGCAGATCAAGAAGAGAGAATTGTAAGAAACCAAATAGACTATGTATTAGTTAGACAAAGATACAGGAACGCAATTATATCCGCAAAAACCTATACAAGTGCCGACATAGGATCAGATCACAACCCAGTAGTGACCAAAATTAGGCTCAAAATGAAAATAATAAAATTGCAATTGAACAACAAATGCAAAAATCGATACAAGTAAATTAAGGAACCCACACATAAAGCAACGCCTGGCAGATGAAATCAACAACGGAATAATGAATGTTAAAGAACAAATTCTACAAAATACTGAGCCGGATAAAAAATGGTTATTAATAAAGACAGAAATAGATAAATGTCAAAAAGAAATTCTAATACCAACCAAATATAAAAAGAAGTAATGGACGATGGAAGAAATTTTAGATTTAATGGAAGAAAGACGTCAATATAAAAACAAAGATAATCAGATGTACAAAAAAGCGGATAAACAAATAAAATACAGAATTAAGAAAGCGAAAGAACAATGGTTAAAATAACAATGCGCAGAAATAGAAGAATACCAGAAAAGACATGATAGTTTTAACTTTTAACACACATAAAAAAATTAAAGAATTAACTCACAACAATAGAACAAGAAAACCGGTAATACTGAAAGATGCAAATGGGAAACTTGTGTTGAACACTAACGCCAAATTAAAAAGATGGACAGAATACGAGGAAATTAAGACGGCATTAAAAAACAGCAAAAATGGTAAAGCAGTAGGTTCAGACCAAATTCCTATAGAAACCTTAAAATGCATAAATGATGAAACCTTAGACATTATAGTAGACTTATTTAACTCAGTATGCAAAACAGGACACATACCGAAACAATGGTTACTCTCCACCTTTTGTGCTATCCCTAAAAATACAAACGCTAAAGATTGCACTGAATACAGAACAATATCACTAATAAGTCACATTCTCAAATTATTCCTGAAAATAATACATGGTCGTATAAATAAAAAACTGGAAGCAGCAATAGATGATAGTCAGTTTGGGTTCAGAAGCGGACTAGGAACCAGACAAGCGTTATTTGCTTTTAATGTGTTAGCTCAAAGATGCATGGATATGAATGTTGATGTGCATGTTTGTTACGTTGATTTTAAAAAAGCATTTGACAAAGTAAGACAGGAAAAATTAGTCCACATTCTAAAGACAAAAAACATAGACCATAGGGACTTACGAATAATAACAAACCTCTACTGAAATCAAAATAGATAACGAACCTAGTCCAGAAATTGAAATCACGAGAGGAGTTAGTCAGGGATGTATTATATCCCCATTACTATTTAATGTATATAGTGCAGCATATATAATGTATATTTTTGAAGAAGCATTACTATCTCAAAGTGAAGGAATAATAATAATTAATGGAAGATCTATTAACAACATAAGATATGCATATGACACCGTGATTATGACAAGCTCTGCTGAACAACTCCAATTATTGCTAAACAAAACAAACAGTTTCTGTGAAAAATATGGACTAACAATGGATATAAAAAAGACCAAATACATGATAATAACAAAGAAAACAAATATACCAACAAACATACATTTGAGAAATGTACCGAAAGGGTTGATAAATACAAATACCTTGGAATAATGATCAAACAACCCAAATAAGAGCAAGGATAGAAATAGCAAGAAATGGGTTTGTAAAAATGAAAACAATTCTCTGCAACAAAGCCCTTAGATTAGAACTGAGAGTAAGAGCACTAAGATGCTACGTGTTTTCGATACTGCAATATGGACTTGAAAGCTGGACATTAAAGCAAGAACGCATAAATAAGTTACAGTCCTTTGAAATGTAGTGTTACAGGAGGATGCTTAGAATAGCATGGACACAGAAGAAAACTAACACGGAAGTATGGCGAGAAATGGGCAAAGAATGCGAAATAATAAACACAATAAAAATAAGAAACTTACAATAATGGGACACGTAATGAGGGGACAGCGATATGAACTGCTAAGGCTGATAATACAGGAAAAGATAAGAGGAGGAAGGAGTATAAGAAGAAGGAGAGTGTCATGGTTAAACAATTTAAGGGACTGGTTTAAATGCAGTTCTATAGAACTCTTCAGAGCAGCAGTAGATAGAGTAAA
Organism: Diabrotica undecimpunctata; assembly: GCF_040954645.1. Taxonomy (NCBI): domain Eukaryota; kingdom Metazoa; phylum Arthropoda; class Insecta; order Coleoptera; family Chrysomelidae; genus Diabrotica; species Diabrotica undecimpunctata. Next base: position 97,825,823 of record NC_092809.1, read on the forward strand.
GATAGTGTTGATGATATCCAAATTCCGATCGTGAGACGGCAGTTAAAGAAGAAGCAGACAGGCCCGACCAGAGGGAGGGGCAGGGGGGCAAAATCCCCGGGGCCCGGGGCCCAAGGGGGCCCGTGCCCGGCCGTTAGTCAAACATCTCAGATACGTCGCTGAAACCAGCAAAACTTTTGAACAAGCTCGTGTCTCTTAATGTGACAAATCTTTTCCCCAATGTGTGCATTGCTCTTCGCATATTCTGTTGCCTATCAGTATCCGTTGCTCAGGCCGAGAGATCATTTAGTGTTTTGAGCCGAATTAAGAATTGTTTAAGATCTACTATGGGTCAACAACGATTATCTGATTTGGGACTGTTAAGCATAGAGTCGAAACCTGCAAAAACTCTTGATTTCGACCACGTGATCCAAAACTTTGCGGATATGAAAGCAAGAAAAGTTATGTTGTAACTAACAGCTCTATTGTAAATAATTAAAAACAAAGTTTAATTGTTAAAACTGTTTTAATTTTCTTCCTTCCTGTGTCAATAGCATAAGTGTTCACTATTACATATTCCAGTTTATGAGTTATTAGATTTTTGGGAATTTTCGTTCAACTGGGTTTGGGGGGGGCGGCCAGGTCTCATCCCCGGGGCCCGGCCTGGCTCTGGGCGGCCCTGGAAGCAGATAGTTTACAAGTAAAACAAGAAAAAGCAGTTGATGTTAGAAACTTGATAGAAAAATATTATGATTTAAACTGGAAGAGTATTCAAGAATTAAGGTATTTTAAACGGGTTTTAAAACCAAACAACTTTGGAAAACATCCACCCGCAGACAAGTTCGTAAATAATTAGGTTACTTTCAACAATACTAGTAAAATAAACAGGTTCCCCCATTTTCTTGTTTATCGACACTATATTTATAAATATAAATAGTCATAAAAAGGAAAAGAAATATGGACCAGTTTTGTCCTGGTATAATAACAAATTATAGTTTACAAGTAAAACAAGAAGAACCAGTTGATGTTGAAAATTGAAAGAAAAACATTATGATTTAAACTCGAAGAGTAATGAAGAATTAAGCTATTTTAACCACGTTTTAGAACGAAACAACTTTGGAAAACATCCACCTGTAGACAAGTTCATAAATAATTAGGTTAATTTCAACAATACTAGTAAAATAAACAGTTTCCCCTATTTTCTTGTTTATCGACACTATATTTATAAATATAAATAGTCACAAAAAGGAACAGAAATATGGACCAGTTTTGATTTATAATTTAAAAATAAAAATTCACCTTTTTAGAGATTTGTCTCTAAAAAATGTTGTAATTTTGCCCCACACTGTATGTGTAATAATTTAAATCGTTTAAAAGTTTTATGTTACACTGAACGTACCTATTATAAAATCAAAATAAATATAACAATAATATATATTTAATATTTTACGTGATTTATTAAAAACAATACTAAGATTCAATTAACACCTGGCCTATTCCGCACATGGCCACTAAAAATATACACACACATCCACATCTCGACATGGTCAATTCCTTGTGATGCGTTTTTCATGGTCAATTAAAGTTGGTCAACAAATTATTATGGGCATGAAAAGGTAAACGAGAAAGAGCGAAAAACCACGACCATGACGTCACGTCAAATAACAAAACACAATCGCAGAATTCTTCCTGACAGCCCGCTCTCTTACGAAAAGTCAAACTGCGCGCCATTCAGTTCAATTGCGAACTTCGTTAAACGAAAATCGCGCACTAACCACCGCAATTTGTTTGTTTTTATTAAACATTTTGCTTAGTTAACGAAATTTGTTATTTTTAATTTTTGTGATACGAATGTTACACAGTGTAAATAGTTTATTTTTGCACAACCAAGGTTGAAGGTGAGTTTTATTTTTAAAATTGGATGATCTCAGTTTGTGTTAAATTTTGGTGTGGTTGCCAAGACCATGTAATAAATATTCGGTTTTTATGAGGTATACACTTTTAAACATTTACATTTATAGTTATTGTTTTTTTAAGATCTACAAATTAACATTGTAACGTTAAAATAGCGCTTCCAGTTTTATTAGAAATGCATATTTACCTTTTTAAACATTTTCGACAATTTTTGTCTAGATGTTCCTAATAATTATTATAAATTAGTAAATAAAATTATTTATTTTCTAACACATTTACAAATTTTACATTTTGTCTAAGTACCTGTTAAAAATTGTATAAACAAATTATTGTATATTCTGTTAGACACCTAATTCGCTTTAAGGGATGTTTTTACTTATGATATTTGGGACTGTAAACAATTTCTTATTAAACTAGCAGTAAAAAAAGGAACCTTATTGCCGATGCTGAAAAGTTATTAATTTAGGAAAAATCACCTTTCGTAGAACCGAGACCGTTTTGTGGACTAATCCAAAAGTCAGGTAAAAAGGGAGTTCCTTATCTGGCAATACAATCAATAACGATTTCACTGACTTAATACTTGTTAATACGTTAGGAAAGCAAAAATGTTTGGAAAATTATTGGATAAAACTTGAAATTGTTCAAGTGTCTTTCTGAAATCAAAAACAGACATCAATTAAATTAGAAACAATTCTTCTTACTGCAAATTGCAATATGAGGTTTTATCTTAATATAGTGAGTACCTAATTTAGACAGAACGATCGTTTTAGTAAAAATTAAAAAAAAAACGGCAGAACATATTTTGATGCAGCTTCCTATACTCTAGTCGTTAGAGACGAAAATGCCACTAAACCTCTAAAAATCATACGAACAAGCTGAATTTTGCCAAGAATATTAATTTTGGGGTCCCAAAAAACCATGCATAAACGTTTACGACTTTTTCTCCCGGGCTTCCCCCTAAAACCCCCCTCGTAGGGGGGAAACGCAAAAAAATCGATTGACCAATAATCTGTACGTCGTAGAAAAAAATATTTTAAATAAAAAATGGAGCTGAGATAATTTTAAACAAAAATGTTTATTGGTACTTTTTGTGTAGAATGAACCGATCTCTCACAAACAACGCTTGAAGCGACCATCAATGTTCAATAACATTTGTATCAGTTCGACGGTAAAAATTCGATATCTTTTGATTCATGTGTCATATCGACAAAAATTAAGATGCGTTTTAAAGGTAAGGAGTTCAGCTTTCTTTCGATTTTTTTGCGTTTTTACCCCCCTATGAGGGTTGTTTGAGGGGGAAGCCCGGGAGTAAAAGTGGTAAACTTTTTTGGATCTTTTTTGGGGTCCGAAAATTAATATTCTTGGCAAAATTCAGCTTGTTCGTATGATTTGTAGGGGTCAACTCTCTGACGACTGGACTACTATCATTGTTCTGTATTGAGATATTAGTCTAAAAATACGACTTCTGGATCTAAATTACATTAAAAAATATATTGAAACAAATAATACTAATTGTATACTGAAATCATTCAAAAAATAAAATTTATATTAATAATATAACAAATATTTCTTGATTGGTCCTTATAGTCTAGATCCCACTGCAAAATAACTTCTTTCACAATGGCGCACCTAAAATTTTCATTGTGGGAGGATTGGTGGGCACCGAATTTTTTTTATGCTACCTCCATTTTGAGTCCTTAAAATTTGGGTTTTAGTTTAATTTAAAGTACTAAAGATAGCAGTGCCAAAGATTCAAGTATCTGTTATCCTGTCTACCAACTAAAACCACCCTCTCCTACTTGTGCCAGTTGACTGTCGCACGTACCGTACTCCGTAAGTGAGATGGAAGCTATAAGGCTGACGACATTTTTGGAACACTCCCTTCTCTTATCTAGATCTTATCTCTGTCGTTGAACCGGTTGGTGTTTCTTTTCTTCTTTTTCGTTTTAATTACTGTTCGGATGTAATTCGCGAGGAACCGCAAAGTGGGCGACACCTGGTGGTAGATTTCAAAAACATCCACTTCGGGAAAACCTTGAAATTATCATTAATTTGTATACATATTAGCGACCGGTTTATATTGTAATTAACAATGACTTCGACTTCAAAAAACTATTGCAGTGTTCCTCAATGTTCATCCTATTATAATTCACAAACAATTCCATACATAAAAGTTTGGCAATGCATTTTGCGAATTGGCAAACCTATAACCAAGTACATGACTGTATGCAGTTTACATTTTACTGAGAACGAATGCTTTCCAAGTAAATGTTGATTAAAATATTATTTATATTTTAATATATTTATATTTAATTTAATTTATAGTAACACCTGAAACTAAATTGAGAAGACTGAAGAAAGCTGCTGTTCCATCAGATAAATTGCCCCAAAGGTCTCATGAAGTTATTGTTGTTCGGTGATTATTAGTAGAAAACGTAAGGCGTAATTTACAAAATATAACGTGGCCAGCTCCAAAAACTGCCTCACCCTCAACTAAAGATCTCTGTCGATATTGCAACCACAAAAATAATTGAGACAATATAAATTTTACTTTCCGTGTTTCAGACATACTGTAAAATAACAAACATTTAATTTTATTTTTATTCAGGTTTGGGAGTCAATTGCCGTATGTATAAACTCGAATCACAAACAAATAAACTTTGAAGAACGTACTCCAACTTTTACTTTGGCAAAACACACGTGTAAATGATTTATATTAAACGTTTTAGAGCTTCGAGATTAAATGACAAAATTGTTTTCCCGACCCCTGTCGGAATTGGCTATCGCGAATTGTGAACACTATTCCATCTCTCCTTACTTCCCGTCATCTTCACGATCATCTGTCCCACATTCACAGGGTTTATACCTATTTCTCTATACATTCTTTTTCTCTCCACTGCACATCTATTACACTCCAGGATTGTGTGAGTAACAGTGTCGGAATATTCGCAGTATAGGCATTTATCTGTATTTGTCTTTCTGCACCTATGAAGATACGTCCTAAAACAGACAATATGTCCAGTTCCTTGGGCTCGGGATCAACATCTTGGTCCACTCGGCAACATCTTCCGTGTTGTTCCACTTTTCTTGCCATCTTTCCATTGATCTTTCCATTTTTTATTTTTTTATGGCTGTTGTCAAATGCTCCCTTCTCTTATAGAGATGTCTCCTTTCTACTGCTAACACTTGTAGAGGAACACAACCCGTGATAGTCCACAAGACCGCCGCAGATACAGTCCTGCAGGCGCATGCTACTCACAACAGACTCGTTCTGTCTACTCTTATCATGAGCCTAATATTAGGTATCTATATCTAAATATAATAAAAAATATTAATTTAAATCCTAAACTGTATTTTAAATAATAATTTGTAAACAAATTAAATTTATAATAAAATGTCTAAACGGCGTTGCTTTAGAGCCATATGGTTTATGTGCTCTTATTCATCTATTTGAATGTCCTGATGGATAAACATTAAAGCTAAACCATTTAGCCTTTCTTCGCTGATACAATTTCTTAAATAAGTCTTTAGTACTTTCAGGGATGAAAATATCCTTTCGCATGTAGAGGTCGGTATATTAAACTAGCGTTTTGAATTTTTTGTATTGTATGTGAAAGACAAGTTACATTTTCCTAATATTCTTTATACAGTGTGACCCATTTAGATTGGAAACACCTTTATAAAATTTAAAGTTGTTAACCGATTTTAACCAATTTTTTTTTTAATGTCATGTAATAAAAGGTCTATTGTGGGACAAAATATGAAATATTAAGTTAAATTTTTAGGGCACTCTACGATACTTTTTCTTCGTCGAAAATGGAGAATTTGTATTAGCGATTTTTTTATTAAAAAACTTTCTACGCCACTGGATTTAGAGTTGCTTCAAATAGCTATGACAAAAATTTCATTAAAATATATTTATTAAAAACGAAGTTAGCAACAGATAACCATAAAACTAACTATTTTTCAAATAATTTTAATAATAAACCACTACTAGACAAAAAAAATGTTTAAAATAGCATAAAAATTTAATGCCAGTAACGCACTTACATTATTATTAACTTTACATGCTACAACTAAATCTCAGTTGCCATGACAACGATATTACTGTTTGATATTATTTGTGTCATACAAATTTCAGTGCTAGCATAAATTTATGCATAATATCTGCAACAATATTTACTTCAAATTCTTTTAATAATATTTTGTGTCATGGCTGCAAGATTAAGTTTGAGAGAAAAAATTGAAATTATACGTCTTTTGGGAGATAACGATAGAAGTGCCAGGGAAGTTTGTATAATATTGAATGACAGACATGTGGATATGTCGTCTAATATTAGCTGCGCTACGGTAAACAAAATAAATAGAATATTTAATGTATATGGTGCAGTATCAAACTAATTTTAAAAAATAACCCGTTACAAAGAAGAAGAGGAAATGATCAAATCATTGTAGATAATTTCAAAAATAACCCTAATGTTAGTTTAAGGAATGCCAGTTTATATTTGAATGTGCCTCGAGAGAGTATTCGGCGATGTCTTAAGGTAAATAATATTAAACCTTTCAAACCAAAATTCTTACACACATTACAAGAAGGCGACGAAGCAAAACGTTTAGAATATTGTTTATGGGCCCAAGGGGAATATTTAAACAATATAAATTTTCTAAAAAACGTGTTGTTTACCGACGAAGCCACTTTCACTACAAATGTAGTAGTATCATCACAGAATTGTCGCTATTGGGCAGCAGATAATCCCCATTGGGTAATAAACTGTAAAAGCCAGTATTCTCAAAAAATCAATGTCTGGTGTGGTTTACTGAACGAGCGAGTTATAGGTCCTTTCCTTTTTGAAGAAAACTTGAACTCACAGAACTTTTTAGAATTTTTAAACACCGACTTGTAGGATGCTATTCATGAGCTCCCAATTTATGAACGATTAAATTTGTATATCCAGTTAGATGGGTGTTCTGTTCATTACGCCAGAACCGTGAAGCAATGGCTAAATGAAAATTTTCCGAACCGTTGGATAGGCCGGGGTAGTCCGTTGATAGATTGGCCACCCAGATCTCCAGATCTCACAATTTTAGACTTCTTTCTCTGGGGAGTTATCAAACAAAAAGTTTACTAAACCCGTGCAAGAGACGTAAACGAACTTCGTGTAAGAATTCGACAGGCATGTGCAGAAATTACTCCCCAACAACTAAGAAATGTAATTAGAAATATTCATAAACGCTACGACAAATGTATCCAATTAGATGGTGGATTGGTAGAGGCAACTAGGATTTAAACTAAATTTATGTTTCCATGTTTCTGTTAATACATAGTTTTTTTTTAACGTTAATACAGAGTGTTTTTTTCTTAGTGAGTTTTAAAATTTTAAGTTGTCATAAGTTTGTTATTAATAAATATATGTTAATGAAATTTTTGTCATAGCTATTTGAAGCCACGCTAAATCCAGTGGCGTAGAAATTTTTTTAATAAAAAAATCGCTAATACAAATTCTCCATTTTCGACGAAGAAAAAGTATCATAGAATGCCCTGAAAATTTAACTAAATATTTCATATTTTGTCCCGCAATAGACCTTTTATTACATGACATTAAAAAAAAATTTGGTTAAAATCGGTTAACAACTTCAAATTTTATGGAGGTGTTTCCAATCTAAATGGGTCACACTGTATATTTTTTACTTTTTATGTCCTGGACGGTGGGTTTAACCCCCAAAACCCCCCTCGTTGCGTTACTGTACATTCAAAACCTCTTTTTTAACACACACTTAGAAATATGAGAATACAGTCATTAGTAACAGGTTACCAGTCAAAAAGTGGCCGCGAATAATTTGAATTAAATTAATGATAATTAATTTTTGAATAAAAATTTCGTTATATTTTTTAAATAAAATACGCTGCTTATGGCGTACAAGTATATGCATGTTTTTTTATATAAAATTAAAGCTAATTATTTTATTATGATATAAGATTGCCTGAGAAAGAATGATCGGAAGTTAATGTTGCCAGCAGTTGAAAACGCGAGGTATCAAAGATAAAGTAAAGAAAGCTAGCGCAACGTCACTGGTTTGACATGGCGAGTGTCATTTGTGTCAGATAGGATTAATAATATACATATTATATACATATGATTAAAAATAGGTACACTTTTTCATTTTTCTAAAACACAAACTTTACTTTAACCTTTCAAGGATAACGTGACATGATGGTACACAAAAAATAAAGTCGGACTAGCAGTCCGCAAATCTAGAAAAGCTAAAAAACAAATATATTCGCAAAACGGTCTGAAAACTTGTCGATTCTTTAAATATATAATTAAAATAGACAAAAAAAAATTTGCACACAAATTTATTATAACTTGTATTTAAACTCATGCTTTGAAAATAAAAGTTAACAGATATATCTTTTTTACATTTTGAGTACTATCAAACACAAAAACCGAAATGAAACAAATACAAAGCAACTGTTTTTAAGAAATTAAACAAAGATTAATAAAAAACAAATGTTTGAGATGCGCAAAGTAGATACATGAATGAACGGAAATAAGAAAGTCAATCTTCGCTGCTGTCTTCGGAAATACCATCCTGTAGGTAGTCGGAGCAAGTGCATCTTGCGTATTCTAAGCATACAAATTTTTGGTACTTTTGACAGGTATTCTGGTTGGTCCATTTTTTTATCTACTACAGTAAAAACAACGATATGGAATCCGTTTATTCAAAAATCGACGTTGAAGATGATCGTTTACTCGTTTCATACCAAGAGCATCTTGAAAATGTCTTCTAGGGATTTTATCTATCTCAATAGATTTATATTTTATTTTATTAACTAGATGTACTTTTACTTTGGATTTATTATAGTCACTGATGATTGACTTCTGGCTTGCCCGTTAATTCGTCTAGCAAATTGTCGTGGTGCATCGTTAAGAGTAAAATAACGTTTTTGTTTTTTCTGGGTATATTCGCTCCGTGCGTGACCATGGTAGGGGTACCTTGAAACGATGCCAGCGTGCGTAGCGGCGAAATATGACACAATTGGCCCTACCTTTTTACGCATAAATTTTATTAAAAATGTGTGCAAATACATGTTGCGTATTTAGTTGTGCTAATAATAGCAAAAATAGTAAGTGTAGTTTTTATAGGTTCCCAAAGATTACATATAAATTAGAGAAAAGAAAAAGATGGATCCGTGCTATTAATATGAAAAAGGAAATATCACGTAACCTCATTTTTATGCAATTGAAATATTTAAATAATTTACCTTAAATGATATTTTATACGGCTTCAAGCTAACTGCAGAGTGCCTGATGACTTTAGCTTTTATATCATAACTTTTACTATTACTGTTTTTAATTATATGCTCTTTCACGTGAAAAACTTGTTTTGCCTGTACTAGATTTTTAACTTTTCTTTTCCGTTTGGGCTTAAAAAGATATATTATGATGAATTTTGAGAAACCCAGTTTTAATACTACATTTATTTTGTACATAAACTGAAAAAATATAGTTAAAAAGTTAATTATTAATGATTGTCAATTTCGCCTGTATTTAACAATGTCAAACATATGTCATTAATGTCATATGTTTAACCTGAAAATTGGTAGACTCCAAAACTGTCAGATGAAGGCGGTAGGTGTCGCGTCAGTCACGCACGGAGCGAATACGACACAATCGTACATTTTTCTCTAAAAGCAAACAGATAGCAAAATAGACAGATGATGCTCGTTCAAAAGAAGATCGACCAAACTGAGGGTCGTAAAAAAATTGTCCATTGTTACATTTCTGTGAACACCAGATATAGGACTGCAGAGGCTAGGAACGAGGGAAATATTGCTCGTATCAACTTTATATGGACCAGGTGGCTGTTGTCCAACGTACACCTCTAGATTTGCGGTATAAGGAAACTTAGCGTCTACTAATGCCGAGATTTTTATGCCGTATTTATTAGGTTTATTGGGCACATATACCCTAAAGCAACACTTGCCACGAAAAGCTTCCAGTTTTTCATCTACCGTTGTATATGCTGATAATGAAAAATGTTTCGAAAAATTTGAATTAAAGAAATCTAGGAATTCTCTCGCAGCTGCCAATTTCTTATATTTTTTCCTCTCTAATCGTGTTCGTTTATCATTAAAACGGATGTGTATAAGCAAAAACTTAAACCGTGCTAGGGACATTGCCAATCTAAAAGCCATAATGAGCCGTTTGTCCTAAAGAGATCTTCTGCATTTCTGTGGTTATCTTTGGTTAGCCCAGCTATATATAAAAGACTCAGTAGTGCCCTAAGTTCTAAAATATCTATCTTTGTTGCAGATATATTACTGAGGTTATAAGAACACAGTTCAATAATGATATTCGTGTTGTCTACAATGGTTTGCAAAATTTCTTCAGTAAAAAAACATATCCAAATCTTTGATGCGCTTTTCATATGTCGTATTTCCCTAGTTCCTAAAGAAAATTTTACCTTCATTAAATGGTCACTGCGAGTTCGTATCCGGCGGTTTCCTACGTGTTTCTTCCATTTAGTTGCTCCAGAGAGCAATTCTGCATAAAGCTTATCAAGATATGCTTGTTGTTCTTTAAAAAATCTGTAAAAAAATATGTTTATATCAATCAAATATACAGAAAATATACTCAGTAGATCACTTCCAATTATAAATTACATAAATATTTTTTATTTACCTTAATCTTAACTGAAAATTTGTGACAACTTGTATAACGTGCGGACTCACGTTCCGCAATTTAATATAGCAGCAGAACTAAATACACTAGACAACTGTCACATCTTTACTAAATAGAGTATCCCCTCGCTTGAAGCTAGCGAGCACGCCACGACCGAAATCGTAATTAATTGTCAGAAATCGACAAATAATTCGACAAGCGGACTCATAGTCCGCACGTTAACTCTGAAAGGGTAATCAACGTAATAACAGTTATCTAGTCTCAAAACGTGTGCGAGAGTCAGAATAATCTGACACTCGCTATCCTTGTCAAACCAGTGGTGTTGCGAACTACCTTTATTTCCCCTTATTTTTAATACCTTGTGCTTTTAACAGCTGACAACCCTAATTTGCGACCATTTTTTCTCAGACAACCTTATATAATCATATTTAAAAAAAAATAGCTTTAATTCTATAAAAAAAACAAGCATATACATCATGGTCAGCTTGTTTTATAAAATAAACGAATGAAATAAAATTTTTGTCCAAAAATTAATTACCATTAAATATTTGCGGCCAGTTTTTGACTGGCAACCTATTATCAATGTATTCTCCTAATTTTTAATGTATGTAAAAATATGAGTTTGATTAACTACGTTATGAACGAAATGATTTTGCAGTGGGTTCTCGTACTATTATTGATTGAACTACATTATTGTCGCCGATATTATTATTATAGTTAGTAATATTATGATAAAAGAGTAAATGCACACATTACCCGCCACTGTTTATTGTCGACTTAGATGCTGAGGTTACATTATTTTGAATATGTTTATTGTATGGACAAAAATTTTGGAGGTTATCATAAGTTATGATGATAATGAAATACTATCTGAACAAAATTGTTGATCGTCATCATTTTTTATTCCTAATTAAAAATTAATATATTCTTCATAACATAACTTACAATGTTTAGACACAGTCTGTATAAATAATAATTCCTAAAATTATTGGTACATTTGTAAAATCTTGATCTTAATGAGAATACCTTATTAAACAGTTTATAAATCAATAGATTATATTATTATTTATGTATACTTTTACAAGTAAGCACTGAAGTAACAAAACTGATATTGCTTCTATAAAGGAGCATTCTTGTGTAAATTTTACTTCTATATATACTCAAGTCCTGACATCTGTGATTCATGCTTAAAAGATTGAAAACATTTCGAACGCTGCTTCCCAAGCATATCCCAAATAAGTTCGATGTGATTAAGGTCGAAACTACGTGCTGGCTAGCCTATTGTTTTAATACCAACTTCCAAGAGGTAATCTCGAAATAATCTGGCTGCATGAAGTCTAGCATTATGGTATGTTAACAAAATATTTTTTTGTTCAAGAGGAATGTCCAATATGTAGTCTTCAGCAATAAGAGATTTCCATTATTCAATATCACCAAGTCATATCACATTACTTCTTACACTACAAAGGAACCCATTTGCCCCTCTAAAAATACGAACTCATCTTTCACGTCTATGCAAGCAAAAGCTTGACTCATTTTAAATTGACTTCTTCCCAATTCATATTATGCTTCCTGCCAAAATTGATCATATTGTACGATGATCGTTACGCTGGCTATCGGGCAGCAATATAAGGATGGAAAGTTTCTTCTAGGAGACAATGTTTACTTGAATGCCACCTGTGTTTTTAAGCTGAGATTGTAACTGTCGGCTTACTACAAAACTAATTCAATACCAGTTTCAAGCTCGCCATAATTTTGCTAAACTACTCGTCCTAAGTTGTTCCACAAATGCTGTATGGGGTTAAGATCTCGACTTCTTAGATGCCAGTCTAGTACCCGAATACCAACATCTCTTAAGTATTGCGTTTTACCCTCGCTAGGTGTTGCCGAGCATTGTCCTGCATTAGAAGAAAATTTTCACCTACAAAATGCATATAAGGAACCACAAATTCTTCCAGACATTCTCTACTTTTTGTATGGTATACCAAAAAACATTTGACGTGGAGTCCTTTGTCGCATTTTGAACATCTGGTGGTTGTTTTGTCATGGCAATGTACACAGCGTGTTTGCTTATTTTGAGGAATTACCAAATGATCCATATGATCAAACCTAATGTCTAAACCTTCGGTGATTGACTTATGACCTTTCGAATGTGTTTTATTTTATTTTTATTTTGTATTAATAGCGCACTGGCTACTCGTCTTCGAAATTTTAACTGATCTAGGTCCCACCTCTTTGTCTATGCAACTCCCAAGCATTTTGCAGAGCAACATCAATACAGTGTGCCACCAGCGGAAAATACCATTTCTTGCCCCTCAGCGAAATTCTATAAAGGCTCAAATTTTGGTCACATCTGTCTACTCCTCCCATGTTTGCATTGTACAAATTTACCAGATGTGGTTGCGACACCTAAAATATGTATTGTAAAATGTCATGAAACTATGCATGTTGTTGAAAATAAAAAGTAAATGCGTTTGTAATAATAATCTAAAAAACTATAACTTACCTGGATATTTGTCCGTTCTTTTCGTGAAAATCTTTTCACCCTATGCAGGGGGTTTACGCCTACTGCATTTGAGCACAGAGTGACAATGCTGTTGTCATGCCACTTCACGACAATAATGTTCTGGTTTTCTGTTTTTTTTTTAAATCGAAAACGCCTCGAGCTTGCTTTTTCATTTCTTTTGAGTTTGTTAGTGGCCCATTAGGTATGCGATCTTCACGTATTGTGCCGGTAGCGTTGAAAGTTTTTTCCGATAGCAATTCTAACAAAGATAACGTAGAAAAGAAATTATCAAAAAATAGGTGCATCCGTTTATTAGGCCACCTAGTTCTTAAAACGTCGGCATACTCCAATACAACAGATGGCCCTACTCCATAATCAATATACTTTTCGCTAATATTAGTGGTAGCACCTTGGTGAGGTTCCATCCAATTTACGTAGCCTAATCTACTTGCCCCTACCCAAAGTTTGTAGCCATAGCGAATTGGCTTATTGTGAATAAATTGTTTACAGCCATGGCGGCCGAAATATGGTACCATGGCTTCGTCAACACATTGCATTTCCTCACATTTACCAAATTTCAAAAATGCAGCATTGAGGTGATCAAACAATGGCCTAACTTTAGCAAATTTGTCGGATGTATTTATAGTGACGCTGTCAGTTAGGTGAAAGTGAGATAAAATATATTCAGATTTATTCCTTGACAAAGCTTCAGAAACCAGTACATTTTGACTGTCTCTTTCGTTTTCCCAGAACATTCTCCGCCTTGGAACTGGCACATATCCACTGAGTAATAACACTCCAATGAATGCTTTTATCTCACGTTTTTCTATTTTCAGGCAATGGTTTTGTTGCCCTGCATATCGATTTGATTCGACAACTATTAGGTCCAATATTTTGTCATCAAAAAATAAAGAAAACATATCTAAAGGGGTTTGCAGAGCTATTTCTTCTTCATCGTTACTAAATTCTTCACCATCATACACCAAATCTTCGGTTTCCCATTTATAAATCTTTTTTCTCTTTATTGTTTTTGTTCTCTTTGATGGAGTTTTATATTCTGCAACTGATGGGCCATCTTTGTCATCCTCTGTATTAGAGAAAATGTTTTGTCTTGTATTATATTTATGAACATTTATTACGCACTAAAAAGAATGAAAAATGGTAAAGCCCCAGGTCCAGATGAAATACCAACGGAAATCCTTAAACTAATAGAAAAAGACTCGATTCACATTTTAGTTGAACTTTTCAATAGCATTTATACATCAGGAAAAATACCACAAGAATGGCTTTTATCCACCTTTGTTACTATACCAAAAAAGATAAATGCCAAACAATGTAGTGATTACCGTACAATCAGTCTGATGAGCCATGTACTGAAAATATTTCTGAAAATTATACACTCTAGAGTACACAGAAAACTGGAAATGGACATCAATAATACCCAGTTTGGATTCCGAAATGGACTTGGAACAAGAGAGGCGTTGTTTGCACTGAACGTTATGTCTCAAAGATGTCTTGACATAAATCAAGATGTATTCATGTGTTTCATAGATTACAACAAGGCCTTTGATAAAGTGCGGCATGATCACCTAATCAGACTCCTGACAGAAAAGAATTTAGATAAACGAGACATCCGACTAATAGCAAATATGTACTACAATCAGAAAGCAGTAGTGAGAGTAAAGAATAATACCACTGAAGAAATTGAAATAAAGCGAGGTGTGAGACAAGGGTGTATACTGTCACCAACCCTGTTTAATCTCTATTCCGAAGACGTAATGAATAGAACACTTTCTGAGCAATCCGTAGGTATTAAAATAAATGGTGTTAGATTAAACAATCTGAGATTTGCCGACGACACCGTTCTGATCGCAGAAACACTTGAAGAGCTACAGACATTGGTGAATAAGATAGCAGACTGCAGCGAAGAATATGGACTATCTTTGAACATAAAGAAAACTAAATTTATGGTAATATCGAAATCAACACAAAATGTCCAAAATTTATATTTACACAATGAAATTATCGATCGAGTTAGCAAATACAAATATTTAGGCACTTTTATAAATGAAGACAACGATAGCTCAGCAGAAATCAAAATAAGAATAGAAAAAGCCAGATCCATATTCACTAAAATGAAGAGAGTGTTCTGCGGAAGAGATTTGAGCCTTGAAATGAAACTTCGCCTGATGAGATGTTACGTACTTTCTGTGCTGTTCTACGGAATGGAGTCATGGACATTGAAAAAGATTGATACCAAAAAATTAGAGGCATTTGAACTGTGGATGTATCGCAGAATCCTGAGAATATCATGGACCGAGAGAGTCACAAATGTCGAGGTCTTGAGAAGAATGAATAAAGAAAAGGAAGTCATATTTACGATCAAAAAACGAAAACTGCAATACTTGGGACACATTACAAGAGGCGAAAGATATGAACTGCTTCGAATAATTATGCAAGGAAAAATAGCAGGAAAAAGGTCCATAGGAAGAAGACGAAACTCCTGGCTAAAGAATCTACGGGAATGGTATAGCTGTAGCAGCAACGAATTGTTTCGGTCAGCAGTTTCGAAAATACGTATAGCCCTGATGATCGCCAACCTTCGGAACGAAGATGGCACTTGAAGAAGAAGATTTCAGCAGGCGCTCTAAGCTGTTTAGCAGGTAGATTATTTATGGTAAGTGTGTCTTTGTCACCAGAATCCGTGGCATTTTCTGGCGGAGAAATAGTCAGTGACTCAACATTCTTTATCATATCTTCCTCGTCCTCCAGCATAGCCAGTGCATCATTTAGAGAAAAACCCCTGGAAGTGTAAATATACATGACATATGCTAAATTACTGATATATTTTGTATAAAAGTATGTAATTTACGCAAAAATAAAGTTTTGGATGTAGTACTGTTATGTGTCCAACGTCCTACATGTAGGACGCTGTGGAAAACAGGTTCAAAAATATATCATAACATATTTGTACATTACTGTTAATACTATATTGCTAAATATACTTTTTTTACGTTAAAATGCACACCCCAAAATATTATTTATATAGTTTTAAAAATAAAAATTTTGCTTACCTTGCGAACGAAACACCATACTCTGCCATTTTCAAATTTACACAATTTTTTATGTTAACTACACAAATATTATGGTGTAACTAATAGTCATTTTATATTTTATTACATTGGGTAGTTCCTAGAGATCGATTACCTGTAGTCAGCATTTAGTTACGGGGCAAGAATGAGACAGGATCGGACTTGTTTCAGGCGTTCTATATGCAGGACGTTGGACATATCTGGGTTAAGCACAAAAGTACTTCATTAAAACTATTATCAATTAAAAAATAGGTTTAAATTTTTTTATTAAAAAAAAGGTAAATAAAATACACAAAAAGGTTATAGAACTAAGAATAAATCGTTGAAAAAATTTATAAGGACAATCGGAAACAGCTCTGTTTGACGGACTTTCGATCTGTCATCGTTGAAATGCGTTCAGCAAGGCGGCTGTGATAAGATGCATTATCCAACTGTACGACAAAGTTTACTATCAACACCCTGAAGAGAATTTTCTCCAATTACTTCTTGAAGCATGTGTAGTTCATGTCTTTACAATAGTCCCTTATTTTCTTCGATATAAAAATAAGACGCCATTTTGCAGAAAAATTATTCGCTGCTAATATGGGTGACAATTCGACGCTGGACCTTATCTGATGGTAGAGATGCTGCTCGAAATTCCGTCAATAAACATTTAACAAAGATTTGCTAAGCATTTGTTACTTTTTAATATTGCCAAATAAGTCTTTATTTTCGCTGCACGATATTCCCGAATTGATTGTATAATTATTATTTGGGAAAGTATGCACTATTTCTTTTCATATTTTTACATCTAATATTTTTCTTTTAGTGTACTATAATGTGATCTAATTCAATGCTGTATTCTGACGACTTTGTTAAAATATATTGCTTCCTGTTATTTCGTAAAATTGTTAAACTGGCTATCTCATTTATTATGTTTTAAGTACAGAGAATTTGACTTCTTTTGTTATTTTTGTGTCGCCAATACATACAAGAGTTCAATATCGTATTACGGTGACAATTAACTTAAATTATTGCCACTCAAAATCGCAATACAATAGAGTGATTTATGGGTATACCCTCTTGCTACCAACCACCTCGAAGTGTGGACAGAGGGTGGTTGCTGACGATCTCAAGACGACACTAAACTTCATCCCAAGACAGCGAACGAAACGCATCTACTTTGATCGGTAATCGTCCCATCGAGCCTCGGCGCCGGACGTCCCCTACATCGCGACGGTCAAAGCTGCACATGGGCTCCGAATACATCAGAATATACCAGAGGGTAAGTCTATGTTCTTTGTACAGACAACAATAATGAGTAAGACCAGTTAATTTCGTAATTTATTCACAATTGATAGTTGCTATTTTCCGCTAATTTATTTACCAACAAAATATTACATTTTATCTTCGTTATTATTTATCTAATATCATTTAACCAGCGACCTCTTAAGTTTTATAATAAACAATTATGTATCCATGACGTTATCTAAACCTATTTTCAAAGAAAAACAAATGTGGAATTAATTTTTTTTTACTCACAATATGCTCAACTATAGACTGACGATCTATCTATATAAAAGGCTATGATGCCATCTATGAAACTAACGACGCCATCTAGGAAAGAAACCTACACTACTACTAATACTAATCACATATTAATATAATTAATAATTAATTTTAATATTTTTAAGGTAGAATTTAAAGCTTTATGTTAGTTTACATTTAAAATCCTAACGCCATCTGAACAAAGTAATCTGAACTACTGACATTTCAACCTATGAGTCAATCATATTTTGTTTTTAAAACGATACGTTTAATTAATAATACAAAACATATTATTTATATCTTAATATAAATAATAAATAATATTATTAATATTTTTAAGGTACGATTTAATATAAAATAATTTAAAGTTTTATGTTAGTTTAGATTTAAAATTCTAGCGTTACCTAGGAAAGATATCTGAACAGATAAACTGACAGATAAAATAAATTAAAATTATCTGACATAAAATATTAAATATTTATTTGGCAAATAAAGTAGTGAATAAAAAGTTATCTGGAAAAGAAATATTAAAACATTATTAATTAAATATTGGTGCGTTTCAAAATAAATTTTACATTTATAATTCAACATAATCAAACATAATTTGACGTGAAAAGACGGGTACATTTTATTTTATAAATAAATGTCTAACCTTCAGATAGCTATCTGTCAAATAGAATAATATCTATCTAGAGGTGAAAAGACCGGCCCTGTCATGTAATAAGTTTATTATTTTAAAAATTGAATTTTTAATTCTTTTGAAAATTTTGTTGATCCTATAAGATTAGCTGAGAATTTGGTGATCGGTAAAATATTTAATACAAAACTCGAGCTTTCTCAACAAATAAATTGGCAAACTAGAATTACGCTGGTTTTATACGTAGGTCGATTGCAAAGTTACTTATTTGCTATGAAAGTTGTACAACAGATTAACATATTATTCTGTTGTCGTCCTAGCCTTAAATAGGAGGAAGACAGAAAAAAGTAAGTGGAGCGATTGTAGATGCAATTGATTGGATCTTATGGTGACGGGCAAAATCACTAGTCCTGTTATAAAACAACGGCGAATAACAGCTTCAAATAAAGGCACTTGATATACCATACGAACAAGTCCATCACATAGCTCACGTCGAGTTGGACAAGAGAAAAAGTTCTGCAAAATGGATTCCTAAAGGATATTCACCAGAAGCTCAAAGGGTAGAAGCATCTTGTAAAGCCTGTGTCCGCTTTTAAAAATCTTGTAAACTTAAGTTATCTGGAATATCTATGAATGTGCCAGCAAATTATAGCTAATCTTCTTCTTACTCTTTATAAGCAATTAATTCTGAGTGTTCATTTGCGGATTAATACCTCTATGGAAGGTTGTCACTCCATCTTTACTCCATCTTTGACACCATGTCCGATTGGTGACTTATCTCTTGCTATTTTGACGACATGGGTCTCCTTCATTCTGCTTATGTGGTTATTCTATTCTTTTTTTCTATTTTATGTCCATTCATTTATACAATGTAAGTTACATTTTCTTCTAATGTCTTCACTTCTCTTTCGATCTCCCAGCGTATTTCCTGTAATTCTTTTCAGTACTTTCATTTCTGTCGTTTCTGTCTAAATAAAAGTTACTCTACAGAAAAGTAAAATCTGGACCTAAATTTTGATTCTAGATTTAGTAGCAAGAACTTAGCGGCATGTATGTGAGTGATGCGACACATCTCTTCAAAGTTGGTCCTACAAGAGCATCAACGCACTGCCTACATAACGTATATTATTAATTTTCATACTGCTAATTAGTGTTTTATTGATGTGATATAGGTTTTAAGCACAGCGCTACATTTTACCATGCCCAACTCATTATTTTAAGACATGTAATATGAATTAGTGGTATTATTTTATTTTTACATTTTTATTTGTCTTGTCTACCAAATCCAGTGTTATATTAACACCTAATGTATATACAATCATGGGGCTATTACTTCTTATCAGATTTCCATTGCATCTCTGGCTTACTTTCTTACTTTAACCTCCTGAGATTCAGTTACGTAAATCAGAATTAACTCCATATAGTTATGTATTTGCATAACTTTTAGAAATACCACATATTTTTAAATATTCAATTCAATTATTTCATTTTGCTGCCTAACCGTATTGGTCTATTGGCGGGCCTGACCTTTAAAATTTAGAATAATTCTTAAAACACACTAAACACAGACACACAGTCAGTCAGTAGGTGTCACGGAATCAAACAGCAAGTCAATAGTTTAAAATAATGACGTCATGGTCAGAATAGGAATTCATAATGGTAACAGGTTTCTAGTTTCTTTTTTACCTACCTGTTGTCGCGTAAAAGAATTATCATAGAAACGCGGCAATTTTTTACAATCTTATTTACAGAGTGTGCGATTATAAAATGTTGACTAATATGGACAAGAAATGTTGTTATTTTTATAATGTGCATAGTTCAAAAGAGAAACTGGAATGTGGGAAAATATGCTTTAGTGTGAATACCTATAAAGTTATATGAGAGAATATTAACAAATAGACAAGAAGCCAACTTTCAATCAATAAGAATGATGTTATCATATATTTTATTGTAAATGGAAGTGAAGACAAAATGTGAAGAAAAGAAGAAAGCATTTTTATAATACAGAACATAACCAACACAACACACCAATACAACCATTATAAACAAATCAGAAATGGAACGAATAATTTCGTCGGACAAATAAAAATAAAATACTGGCAGAGCTTCTCAAAACAGATGGAATACGACTTCTACGGAATACAAAAATATGTATGGAGAATGATCAGAGGACAAGGAAAAGAGATGAATGAACTAATAAAAACGAAACACATTCAGAATAAAATATGAGAATAGAAGAAATAAACATTGAGGAGGAAGTGGTCAAGGAAGTATTGAGGAAATTAAAAACTAGAAACTCACCAAGAGAAGACAGAATACCGAATAAACTCCTACAGTACGGAGAACCAGATCTGACTAAGAAGCTAATAAAGCTAATTCCAAAAATAATATATAATACAAAACAAAATACCACAAGAATATATATTGAGCATCCTACTACAGCTCTTCAAAAAGGGAGACAAATAGGACACGGAGAATTAGAGAGAAACACAATAAGAAAACTAACAACTAAAGTGATAACAAATAAACTGAATGAAATTGTAACAGTAGAAGAAGAACAACAAGGTTTTAGGTCGAGAAAATCATGCACTGACGCTACATTTTTATTAGGCAAGTGCAAGAGAACTCATTATTATTATTTATACATATTTTTACCCTATCTTCTTATTCTGCCTCTGCTTTTCCCTTTTCAGGGTCGCTGTGCCTTACTCTTCGTCGCTACTTATTTCTATCCATCGGGTCTTCTTCGCCTAAACCTGCCTCTCTCAAGTCCTCTATCACATAGTCCTTCCATCTTCTCCTCGGTTTTCCTCTACCTCTTCTTCCATCAACTTTTAACAGCTCTATCCTTCGTCTCACAAAGTTTTCATCCCTACGTCTGATCGACCAAACTATTACAATCTTTGTTTTACCTCGACTCTTTCCCTAATCAGGTCATTTTTTATTCTCTCCCTTCTAGTCTTACCCAACAACCACCGTAATATTTTAATTTGAGCTACCTCCATCTTTCTTTCCTGAATCTTCTTAACAAGCCACACTTCACCGCTGTACACCAACGCAGGTCTCACCACACTGTTGTATATATTTCCTTTCAGCCTTTCCTCGATTTTTCGATCACAAAGTACCCCGCTCATTCGCTTCCAGTTAAACCAACCAGCTTGTATCATCTGGACAATTTTTTGATCTAGTGTCCCATTTTCTGTTATGCAGGAACCAAGTATTTAAATTCTCCTACTCGTCTTAGCTTTTCTCCAAGCAAGTCTACGTCCCCAACCATTCCTCTTCCTCTTCCTGTCATTCTTTCGACGTTGAGACTCACTTTTGACGGGGTTAGGCGAAGCTTCAACTGCTCGTCGCTTATGGGGTATGCCTTAGTCTCTAAACCATTTTGATGGATGTCCTTCCTGACGCAAACCTTCCTCGTTTATCCGAACTTGGGACCGGCACTGGTAGTTACAGAGCTACTCAATTCACCCAGCATCTACCAGAGGCGAAGTTAGATATTTTACCCTATAGAGTTTTATTATTCTCATCGACGTCATTGACATGTTGAGGTAACCGGAGGCTCTGGTAAATTAAAATCTTGGAACGGTTCAGGTGTTAAATCCACTCCATTATAAAAATGTGTATTATCTAATTCTGCCAATTCTTGGTCGGCTCGGGTCACATTCTGCAGTGTGAGTCAACATGATCTTCAGGAGGGAAAAAACAGTACGAGGTCTCTTCCACATGACCACTACTTTTAAAATTCCACTTCTTACACATCTAAAAAGAGGAGATGTAATAAAACCTCTTGTTATTTTATACATGTTACGAAAAGAAATATAAAAAGCTGCTAACGTGTAAGAAATTTAATGAAAGAAAAGCCACACTTTGTTGCTTGAGATACATACTTCCCACCAAATTAAATCGATCTTCTAACCAAAAAATATAACAAGTAATCTAAGGGCCGGTTGTTCGAACGCTAATCAAAACTCAAATATTTAATTAAAATCAAATACGTCACATTTTTGTGGTTATGTTGACTGATTTAGTTTATTCAATTTTATTATTTTGCATTTAAAAAAAAAAAAGCCTAATTAAACTCTTTCTGATGTTAATTTCGTGTTTTTATTTACAAATCAGTAATAATAATAAGCAATTTTTAACAATTTTGACAGCTGCTGTGACGTATTTCCTTGGAATTAAATATTTGATTACAAACAAGTTTTGATTAGCGTTCGAACAACCGGCCCTTAAAATGTTACATTTACAAGAAAATAGAATACTTTTTATTCTCTCTTGTAAAACTGTTGAAAGGCTTAGAAAACAATTTATTTATGAATTATGAATAAATATTCAAAAAATGACAAACTTAACTTTTTATACTTATACTCACGTAATATCGTCACTAAATGATTCAGCGCAGTTTCGCTAGATGGCAGTGCTAGTATTGTCTGTGAAGAATAATAAGTACTTTTTCAAGAAATTTTCGTATTGGGAACTTTCTTTCCACTGCTCATCATCATCATTCTGGCTTTACATTCCAGCGTTGATCCTATCCTTCTCACGAATTTCTCCCCATCCATCGTCTTCATATGCCATGCACGTGTTCCTATATTTCTCAAGTCTTGATCGATGTTATCAAGGAACCTTTTCCTGGGTCTTCCTCTTCTTATCTGACTAATGGGTTTATCAAGGAGCGTTTTTTAAGCTGGTCATTTTGTTTCATACGCATTACATGCCCTATCCACTAAAGACGTCCTATCTTAATAGGTTTTATGATATCAGGTTCCTGGTATATTCTATAAAGTTCAAAGTTGTATCATCTTCTCCACACTCCATTGCCATTCACTGCTTTATTGATTCGTCTTAGTACGTTTCTTTCGAAACATCCGAACATGTTTTTATTATTTTGTGTTAGAGTCCAGGTCTCTAAACCATATATTAGGACTGGGCGTATTATTGTTTTGTAGAGTTTTATTTTTATATTTCTCAATGTAATTGTGGATTTAAAGAGGAGATTGGACCCAAAATAGCATCCGTGGTTTGGAAAATTGGGCCGTGCAAATTCTGCGGTTTATCTCTGCGGTAGCATTATTTTCAGTATTAAGGAGCGCTCTCAGGTATACAAATTTGTTTACTGCTTCGATGACGTCGTTTTCTAAAACAAGTCGTCGTAGGATTTTTTTGTAAAAAAAGTTTTTTTAGTTCCTCATTTAGGTAGTTTCTCTTCTCTTTGTCTGGTAATTCTCTACAGTTGTTCTTGTTCGTCGGGTAAGCATCTTTCTGTAGGCTTCATTTTTTTCTTTTGTTGCATTCATCGTCAAACCAATAATTTTTACAGGCACTTTAATGTCATTCCTTTATTCTGGTCCAGTAGGAGTCTGTATCTGTCTGGCCTTTTATTTTCTTTA
The DNA here is from genome assembly GCF_040954645.1 of Diabrotica undecimpunctata. Classification (NCBI taxonomy): domain Eukaryota; kingdom Metazoa; phylum Arthropoda; class Insecta; order Coleoptera; family Chrysomelidae; genus Diabrotica; species Diabrotica undecimpunctata. The sequence goes on from NC_092809.1 coordinate 97,849,558, forward strand.
CTGGTATTTGAAATTCTAGCTCTCAATGTTCAGATCACTACGCAATGATCTGAGTCTATGTTTGCGCCTCTATAACTTCTGCAGTTTATTACGACTGTTCCATGCCTTGAATCTATTAAGATGCGATTAATCTGACTCGTTGTTCTTCCATCAGAAGAGGTCCAGGTAACCTTGTGTATGTTCTGGTGTTCAAAATAGGTGCTGGCGGCTGTCATATTGAGTGCTGCTGCTAAGTTTGTCAGTCGTAATCCATTCTCGCTACTGATATTGTGTAGGCTATACTTTCCTATCGTGGGCATGAAAACTCGCTCTCGTCCTATTCTTGCATTTATGTCACCTAATATAATCTTAATGTCATTTCTGGGACATCTCCTGTAGGCTTGCTCTAGGTCTTCGAAGAACTGTTCTTTTAGTTCGACTGGTTTGTCACCAGTTAAAGAATGTGCATTGATCAAACTGTAATTAAAGGAGTTCCCTTTTAAGCGCAAGTGGCACATTCTTTGACTGTAGGCTCTAAAGTCAATAATAAGGCCTTTGGTTTTTCGCTTTACAATAAATCCCGCTCCATCTATGTGTTGGCCTTTTTTGCAGCTGTAATATATGGAATGGGTTCTCTTGTCAAGAGTGCCAGTTCTCGTCCACCGCATTTCCTGCATTGCTAAAACATCTACTTTGTACGTATTCACAATGTCTAGTAACATAACACTAAGTAAATTAGTAGTAGTAAGTCGTAATATATAGGTTAATATATATTATAATAATAGTAATTTATAGGTTATGTCAATTAATCACAATTTGTCACAAAATATTCAGTAAAATATCTTATAAAAAATAGTTTTACAACTACCATGTAATGACTAAAAGCTTAAAAAGTTATACATACTATATGATAAACCAAGAATTGTGGCAGATGCTGGAAATATAAACCGATTAAGAACATGTAAGAATTATAGACCTAGAGGTAATGGATTTTGACAAGAGCTGAGTCATGTCGATGCAGTAAACAAGTTTTCTTGTTATTTACAAGGTCACAGCTCTTGTCAAAATCCATTACCTATACCAAAAACGACAATTAATTTATTATTTTATAATGTTTATTTATGTATAGTACCTATGCTATTTTTTCATTCAAAGAATATTTTTAGTTTTACAATGAAAAGAAAAATTTAATGTAAAAGGAGATAAAATATAATCAAACTTTTATCTAAAAGCAAGGAAAGGTTTTATACGAAAAATTTAATTTATTGAATAATCGCATAAGTTAGTCTAGTGACAATAAAAATTACAATATTTCTTAATAAAACCCAAATAGAATACTTAAGAATAGAATAATTTGCTCACTCTGTAAATCAATCCCAATTAAGATTTCTAAGAAATCTAGGCATGAAATGGAGCAATAAATTTTAACATTTGAACCTTTATTTCATCCTACTACTTTAGAAGTTATCTCAACATTCCATTTTTTCTTTGCTTCTGTAAAATAATTAACTAAAGCCATATGTGAACATGTGATGTTCTTATCCGTATCTTCAAGGACTTCTTAAATTTATTAAGACCGTTGAAAGTGATAGAGGTCAGTACAAGGAGTGGCCACAAAAGTCAATAGCAGAGAAATTCACTTTACGAAATTACGAAATTCAAATATTAAATATTTTATCGATAACAAATGCATTCCAATAAAATTTTATAGTATAGTCGAGTAGCATGTCACTAAATCGTCAATATACATGATGTCCCAAAAATACTACTCAGTTGAATCATGTGCACTCAAAATTTTTTTTTAATACTACTCTGAAACGTGCAACTAACATTTTGAAAGAACTGGATTCAGTATACTACATAAAGCAAACTACCAAGAAATCATTATGATTAGAGTATAATAGACCAGCTATTCTATGCCTGATTAAATTGTAAAAAGCTTTCAAAGGAGTAAAACTCAAACATGTAATCCATCTTTTGTATAATAAAGAAGTTCCCTTGGATATCGTACTTCTTCTTCTTCTTCCTTCTTGTATGTAGGCTTTAAAGCAGGTTCTTTTTCAATATTATCGTCCTAATTTTTTTAAATTATCGCACCATCTTTTTCTTGGTCTGCCAATACTTCTTCGTTCATTTGGTGACTTATTTCGTGCTATTCGTACTATCCTATCCTCTGCCATTCTACTAATGTGTTCGTTCCACTCCTGTTTCCGTTTTGTCACCCATCGATTTATGTCTACTATATTGCGCTCTTCTTATGTTTTAGTTTCTATCCATGTTCAATAGACTTTTCCCTGATATTCGTCGAAATATTTTCATTTCTGTTACTTCTAGTGGTCGTCTCGTTCTAGATGTGTCAGGTCTTGTCTCCGCCGTGTATGTAATATAGATCTAATTACTGCTTTATAGATTTTTGTTTTTGTGTCTTGTCTTAGGTGTTTGTTCTTCCAGATTGTGTCATTAAGAGCTCCCACCGCTTTAGTTGCTTCTATGCTTTGTTGTCGTACTTCTTCTTCAACATCTCCGTTACTAGTTACATAAATATTTCCAGATATTTAAACCGTGCTTCCTGCTTTATTATTTTTCCATCAATTTCGATTTTACATCGTAGTGGGTATTTAGATGTTGTCATACATTTGGTTTTTTCTGCTGATATTATCATATTCTATTTCTTGGCTGTTGTATTCAAGACGTGTATTAATCTTTGGAGCTCGTCTTCTGTCTCGGCGATAAATGCGGCGTCGTCTGCATAACATAATATTTGAATTTCTTTATTCCACATTCTGTTACCATGAGCTTACGTACTGCTTGCATCCTGTCTTACTCCGCTTTGTACTGGTATTATACACTGTGTTAGCTTTTCATTTATCTTTGCCTGTATTCGATTATGGAAGTAGATGTTTTCGATGGATTGTATAATATTGATTGGTATATTTCTTTTATACAGTAGATGTAAGACCTCTTCGAGTTGGATGCTATCGAAATCCTTTTTCGGGTCTATAAAACATAGATAAGCTGGTTTATTGTAATCGATCGCCTAATGTGTGATTTGTCTTAGTATAAATAGGGTATCTTTGCGGAATCTTCTGGATCTGAATCGTTGTTGTGTATCTGATAAAGTTGCTAGTTTATTGATTTTGTTGGTTAGGACTTTTGTGGTAAGCTTAAATGCGGTGTTCAGTAGATTTGTACATCTATATTGTTGGGATCCGCTTTATCTCCTTTCTTGAACATTGGCATCATTATGCTGTTTCTCCATGCGTCTGGTATTTTGCAGTGCAATATTAGTTTTTTTTATAAATATTATCATTTCTAGGGTTATACTTTCTCCTCCGTGTTTTAGAAGCTTGTTGGTTATTCCATCTGGTCCTGGCGACTTCCTATTTTTGAGTGAATTTATGGCTATTTCTACTTCTTTAAAACTGATTTCTATTTGTCTTAATTCAGGTACATTATTGTGTTGATTATTATTTTCCTTTCGTTTAAACATTTTCGTCAGGTATCTTTCCCATTCGTTTCCTGGTATGTTATTGTATTCCTTCAATTCTGCCATTTCTTTCCGTTGGTTTCTTATGAATCTCCATATTTGTTTTTGTGTACCGTAGAAGTTGCTTTTCATTTTTTTTTTGTAAACTGTTCCCAGTGTTCATTTTTTGTTCTTCTTACCAACTGCTTTGTTTCATTTCGTATTATACTATAGGTGTCTCGGGATTCTGGAGTATTTGATGTTTTGTACTTCGTGTAGGCCTCTAATTTCTCTTTACTTCTCTTTATATTATACACACTATTCAAATCATGTACTAAAATGACAAGACTGAAGAAAATAGGCAACGCACGCTGCCTATAAACAAATATACTCTACAGAATTATGTCTCAGTAAGCCCTAAACATCATGAGGAACAGCGAAAAATATGTGTTACTGCAATTCTACAAGGAAAAGTAAAAGGAAAGCGAAGGATTTCGTGGCTGAAAAATCTACGTACGTGGTTTAACACAACAACCACAAATTTTTTCAAAGCAGCCGTGTGCAAAATACATATTGCAATGATGGTCGCCATCATCCGAAACAGATGGGCACTATAAGACGAAGAAGCCTTAAACTCTTTAATTTAAGCATGAATAAAACTATCAAAAGCATAAAGAAAGGAAGAGGATACAGAATGCAGAGCACAGAAACAAAAATACTGTACATCCATATGACGCAATATAAATATCCCAAGATGAAGATCCCAAGGAATTTCTTGGTGAAAGAAATATAAATAAAAATAAATCGTTCCCAAGGCGAAGAATTTTTGTATAGAAGCGAAGGAAAAATGTAAAGAAAAGAAAAAAGCTTACCTGAAATACATGTCAACAAAACACAAGAGGCATACCATAATTACAAGACAATTAGAATAGAAACACATGCACTTGTAAGAAAAATGAAAAATGATCACTGGGAACCTCTTTTCAAAAGAAATGGAATATGATTTTTACGGTCTGCAAAGGAAATATGGCGCTTCATAAGAGGCAAAGAACTTATAGAATCAAAACACATAAAAAAGGATACGTGGATTGACTACTTTAAAAAGCTCTATGCAGAGGAAGAACAAACGACGCTAGAACCGGAAAACCCAGAAATTACCACAAATGAAGAACTTAATATAAATGTACAGGAAGTACGAAAAATATTTGAAAACCTGAAGAACAGAAAAGCAGCAGGCAAAGACGGGATACCAAACTAATTACTGAAATATTGTGGAACAGAAATGACAGAACCATTAACAACGTTAAATAATAAAATTATAAAACACAATAAAATACCGGAAGAATGGAGAACGAGTGAACTAATTCTATCATTCAAAAAAGGAGATAAAAAACAGCCAGAAAACTAAAGAGGTATAAACTTGTTAAGTGCTAATAAATCTCAGAGGATAAGTTCAGTAGATGAACAACAACATTTTCATAGTGGAAGATCATGTACAGATGCAATATTCGTTATAAAGCCAAATTACTGAGAAATCACTAGAGTATAATAGACCAGCATTTGTGTGTCTGATTGACCTAAAGAAAGCGTTTGACAGAGTAATACTTAAAGATGTAATCCATCTTCTGTATAATAGAGAAGTTTCTCTAAATACTATAAAAACTATCGAAAACACTCACCAAAACAACAAAATGGAAGTCAGAATAGATGGTAAACTTACAAAACCATAGAAGTAGGCAGCGGAATAAAACAAGGGGATTCATTGAACCCCATTCTCTTTAATTTGATCATGGATAAAATCATCAAAAGCGTTAACAAAGTAAAAGGATACAGAATGGGAAACAAAGAAATAAAAATACTTTACGCAGACGACGCAATAATGATAGCCCAAGATGAAGATAGTCTGCAAAGACTGGTCCACGGATATAACATAAGAGCAAAATAATTTAATATGACAATCTCAATTACTATTTAAGTGGGAATAAGCCACAATTAAAGGTTAAAGTACATTTATTGACGTTTCAATTTCCATTTCGGAAATCGTTCTCAAAATACAAACATTAGTAAATTACTAATGTTAGTATTTTGAGAGTAAATTACTAATGTTTGTATTTTGAGAACGATTTCCGAAGTGGAAATTGAAACGTCAATAAACGTACTTTAACCTTTAATTGTGGCTTATTCGTGTGGCTTATTAATAAATTACTAATGTTTGTATTTTGAGAACGGCTTAATTAATTATGGCTTATTCCCACTTAAATAGTAATTACTTTAAAATGCCACAAGAAAATAGCTTCAGAACAATATTAATGATAATCTCATCTCGGAAAACTAAGACAATAGTAGTCAGTAAAGAACCAATTAGATGTAAAATATAGAAATTGATGGCATCAGTATTGAACAAGTAATGGAAATAAAATAACTGTGAATTACACTGTCTAGCTATGGAGACCTTGACAAAGAAGTGAGAGATCAAGTACAAAAAGCAAATAGACTGGCAGGTCAAGAATTTATAAAGCCAGTGTAAGACCAATAATGACATATGTCTCAGAATCAAGACCCGATACAGCCACAATGCAAAGGCCACTGAAAACGGCAGAGATGAGGGTACTAGGAAGAATTAAAGGAAATACGCTGAGAGATCAAAATAGAAGTAAAGACATTAAAAGAAAATGAAACGTACAGTGTATAAATGAATGGACACAAAATTATCAAAACGAAGATGAAGTGACAACCTTCCATAGAGGCATTAATCCGCCAATGGATAAGCAGAATTGCTTATAAAGAGAAAGAAGAAGAAGATGAAGATAGCTTAGAAAAATTAGTCATAGATTCGACACTACCGCAAAATAATTTAATATGGCGGTCTCAATCCAGGCAACCAAAACAATAGTAATCATTAAATTTTCAGTGATCTATAAATAAGCCTATAAGCCTATAATGGGTTAGGTTTGTTTTCTTTTTTGTTATCTTTGTCCTTACGTGTACTTATATTAGTATATAAGTTCGCAATTCACATGTTATTGCCTACGGATCGGATAGCGTAGCAGTTTTTGCATTGCAATAACACAAAGTGCAAAGCAGTTTACTTTATCACTCTAGACTGCTAATATATAAGTATTTTTATTTTTAGAAAAACATTCCTCATCTAAGTTAAGGTTCAACGTTGCTTTTTCTGTACGTTATTCCGATTGTTTACTTTTACACAAAAGGTTGGTGTGACCTTCTACTAGTATTTTCTCGATTTGTTGTAGATTTGCGTACAAATTGAGAGTTTACACGTTTACTACCTAAATTGGAATTAATTGCGATGCTAAAATACTTCTTACAATCTCATCGGAGTTATGCCAAGATCGTTTTAATTAAATTCATCCGTTTCGGGATAGAGAACGGATGAATTTAACTTTATTATATAAATCATACAACAATACAATAACACAAAATAACTAACAACTTTATATGCTTTGCTGTACAATAGCTTCCTAAAAAGAGAAACTAAATTTTCGCTAATGAATGTTAGGGAAATAAGTCTTCTGCTCAAAATCCGCAATAGGTTTTTATTAAAATTGAAAAATAATTGGGAAAAACCGTGCTATCGATTTCGCTGTTTACTAATTTTTACAACATCTTCAGGCTCTTAAGTAGTGGAGCTCTTAACAAGTGGAGTACAATTTCATGAAGACATAAGTTGTTCACTCTGTAGCTCAATCTCTTTCGTCGTTACCCCATTACTGAGGATCGTGATTTCGTCCAATATTAGAAGACGTTAGATCGCTTTATAGATCAAATACTTGTTGTACTAGACAGTACCAAGTAACTAGACAAACTGGTACCACTAGGCCTGTACAAGCCGGTATAGGGTTCCAGAATTTTGGAATAAATAGTATAGGAATTAAGTAAAGATGTAGGTATATATTATACTTTCCACATCGATGAGTGTTTTAAAAAGGCGCGTATTTAACGCCCGTGACTTAATAAAAAATGATTACTAATTTATTTGCTTTGCTATTGACCATAGATGTCACATGCTCGTTAATCTAAATAAAAAAATTATTATTCTTTGGGCTTCATTAAAAACAACTTTTAAAGATAATTATGTATATATATATCATCCTAACAGTTTCTACGGTTTTGTCAGTTATACTTTTTGTTGATCCAAGCATATATTAATATACTCCAGTCGTCAGTGACTAAAATGGGTTCCCCCTAAACTAAGTTTATTCGGGACAAAATACAAAAAATGTATACGAAAACTGCACTATTTACCTTTAAAACTCATTTTGATATTTGTCGATAGGACACTTGGATCAAAAGATATCGAATTTTTACCGTCGATCTGATACAAATTTTATTAAACATTGATTTCGCAACATGACATTCGCAATCGACCGTTGATTCAAGCATTTTTTCGGATTGCTAACAAACATTGCTCTTTAAAATTATCTCAGCTTCATTTTTTATTTGAAACATTTTTTTCTACGGCGTACAGATTCTTGGTAAATCGATTTTTTTTGCGATTTTACCCCCCTACGAGGGGGTTTTAAGCAGAAACCTGGGGGTAAAAGTGGTAAACTTTTTTGCACCTTTTTTGGTGTCCTAAAATTAATATTCCCTGCAAAATTCAGCTTCTTCGTATAATTTTTAGGAGTCAACTCTCTGACGACTGGACTAATGTTTTCCTAAATATTAATAAAGTTTTCATATTATAATGGCGTTTGGAAATGAATATATTGTTTAGTTCTGTTCTATTCTTTAAGCTTCATACTATTTAAAACTTTACTATTGGAATATTATTTACAGGTAATTTTAACTTTGTTTTTCCATCCTGTAAATCTTTAATTATTTCTCGCGAACTATTGCGGTGCACAGCACGAGATTTACTCCTTACCTGATTTAATTGACTCTTAATTTCCCATTAAAAGTGCAATTACCTAAATTTTTACGGTAGAGCGAAAACATGAATCATGTTCGGGCTCGTGGAAATTTTTTGTTTTGTTTTGTAAAGAATATAAGCTTGTTCCAGCAGTTCCTTCAAATGAATAATCGACCTGGTGGTGCTATAAGCGAACTTTAGTATGTGTGCTTATATGGCAAATAAATGTTTGTGGCAGATTAATAATTATTAGGTATTTGATAATATAAACATTTTATTTACCATTTAGCTGTAAAAATCAAACAAAATTGAAAAACTTAAAGTAAATGGTGTTTTTTTTTAGAGGATAAGAACATTGAAATAGAATAAAACAAAGATGGTTTTTATAAATTGACATGAAATTGAATTTATTTGAAAGATAATTCTTTGACATTATAATATAAATACGATATCTGGATAAGACTGTCACGGCTGTCTCTGACGTAGCCTAATCTGGAGGTCCAATTTGCGATTACTTTTTTCAATATTTGTCGCCGTATATCGACAATAACGCGGCAAATGTTGTCCTCCAAGTCGTTAATCTTTTCATGCTTATCAAAGTAGACTAGCACCTTTACATATACCCACATAAAATAGTCTGGCAATATTAAATCTCACGATGTTAAAGGCCAATTCACGGTCCGAAACTTGATACTTTGCGGTTACCAAACGCTTCCTTCAATAAATCAATTGTGACACGAGATGTCTGACATGTTGCGCCGTCTTATTAAAACGATAGCTCCTGCATATAATGGTTATTTAATTGGAGAATGAAAAAAGCAGTAATCATGGCTCTATAGCGGTCATCATTGACTGTAACGTTCTGGTCAGCCTCGGTTTAAAGTTGTACGGTCAATGATTAAACCAGATCATAAAGCACACCAAACAGTCAGTTTTTCTGGATGTAATGGTTTCTCAACATACATTTGAGGATTATCTTAACTCCAAATAGGACAGTTTTGTTTGTTGACGTAGCCATTCAACCAAAAGTGAGCTTCATCACTAAACAAAATTCGTTTATGATAATCGGAATCAACGGCAATCTCGTTTTGGAGCCACTCACCTAATCTACAAAACTACGTCTTGCTAGGTGATGATGTACCTTCAATTCTTGCATGAGTTTGATTTTGAAAGCACACAAAGCAAGATCTTTCCGAAAAATCTTTCATAAATTGGATTTTTCTTTAACACCTGTGTGGTGTTTGAGTACTGCTATATGGTATATGAGTACTGCTATATGGTATGGACAAATGACCAATTATCAGTAGTTATTTTCTGACCTAACTTAATAAACAGCAAATACCTAAATCAAGGGCTTACCCTATGGCTTACTGTTATTTTATCTATCAACTAATGCACTAAAACTAACATGCGATAACTTTACAGCACTATACTCTGCTTTTTACACTAAACTGTTACACATTTACACTAACTCAAATGGTTTTGTCTTTATGGGTCTTCTTTTGTCTTCTTTTTAGTTCAGTGTTGTCAAAAAGCTGCATTGCTTCAACATTCACATGACTATGCAGCCTCTGCTCGTGACTTGCTGCTGTTCTCTTGATTATTTCGATCACAGCTTCCATATCCTGGTCCTGATGGAGGATGCTGTTACGGATGTACCAAGGAGCATCAACAATATTTCTCAGTACTTTGTTTTGAAATCTCTGAATAATATGTAGATTACTAGCTTTGGTACAGCCCCAGAGTTGGCACCCATATACCCATACTGGCCTCAGTACTTGCTTGTAGATGGATAATTTATTATGAATTGATAATGTTGAATTTTTTCCAATTAGCCAATACAATTTCTTATATCTAATATCAAGCTCCCCACTTTTCTTTTTGATATAAACTTTCCAGCGCATCTTCGCGTCTAGGGTGGTGCCCAAGTATTTTGCTGATGTTGCATAAAGAACTTGGGTATCATTTATTCTAACTGGGAAATTTTCTATTTTGTTATTTGTAAAGTTAATGTGTGCAGATTTAGTCTCACATAATTTTATTCCCCATTTTCTGGTCCAGTTATATATTTTATTTATTGATAGTTGCAACTTATCAGTCGCTCCTTCACTAGTGTCTCCCATAGCTAGTATGGCTGTATCATCCGCGAAGGTGGCAATAGTGTTTTGTTCTAGCTCTGGAACTTCACACGTATACAATAGGTATAGGACCGGACATAAGACAATCCCTTGTGGCACGCCAGCTTTGATCTCCCTTAAGTCGGTGTACACTTCTTCTTGTTTTACTCTGAAATATCTATTCGCATTGTATGATTTCAAGATTTCTGAACACTGTTTGGACATGAACGTTCTTAGTTTATTGTTTAAACCCTCATGCCAGACTTTATCAAACGCCTGTGCTACGCCCAAGAAGATTGTAGAGCAGACTTTCTTCTCTTCTAATGTTTTATCTATTATATTCGTTATTCTGTGAACTTTATCTATAGTGGAATATTGATTTCTGAAACCAAATTGATGATTTGGTATAAGATTTTTTCTTTCTATTATTGGTTTTAATCTTTTCAATAGAAGTTTTTCACATAGTTTTGACATCACCGGAAGGAGTGATATTGGTCGATACGATATCACTCCATTAGGAGATTTACCTGGTTTGGCGATCACAATGTTTTTAAAAGTAGCATTTATTAGGTGTTTCGGCTTAACTATGGCTGGTAGATTTTTTAATAGTTCTCCTGTTATGAGATCATATCCTGGAGCTTTCTTAGGATTTATATTCTCGTTTATCTCTGTTGATACTTCTCTATTCTCTTTTATCTCCGATGTCAACGTTATTCTTTCTTCAGTTTGAAATGGTTCTTCCCATCTCAGTTCTTCACCATCATTGTCGTTGGGTTTGAACGTGCTTTCGAAATTATCTGCAAATCGTTCTGCTTTCTGTTCGTTACTTTTAGCCCAGTTGCCGTTTTCCTACTTAATAGGAGGAGAACGAATAATTGGTCTCGTCATTCTTTTTGTTGCCTTCCATAACGAATAATCTGTATTCTGGTCAGCTGTTAAATTACTTAAATAATAATTAATTGTTGAATTTTTTATATTCTGTATCTTCCTTTTTAGTTTTTGTGTAGCATTACTTAGACTAGTTTTGTCTCGTATTGCTGCCATTTTTTTCTTTACTTTCTTTTTTCTACTATGAGTTCTCTGATTTCTTTTGGATAGTTGTTCCCTTTTGTTCTAGAAGTTATTGTGGGAGTATTTTCCCAAGCTACCTGTTGGATAGTTTTTATAAAAACTTCTTATTCGTCATCAAGTTACCTTGTATTTCTCAAAGGCACAACAAGATTATTTTGTGTTAAGGTCTATTTTGAAGCTCTCCCAGTCAGTTTTTTTATTAGTCAATATTGGATTGAACTCTTTTTTAATCACTGTATGTATCACTTGTAGTTAAAGTTATCGGTGAGTGATATCCCAGCCGTCATTGATATCCAGATAGTTAGCTGAGATATTTTTGTAAATGAAGAAATCTATCAGATCTGGAATTTTGTTTCTACCGGTAGGCCAGTATGTTGGTCTACCAGTAGAGATTACTTTACCCTTTTGTTCCTTAACAGCTGACAATAGTTCTTTTTCTTTAGTTGTAGTTAGCCTAGAGCCCCAGTAGGTATTATTTGCATTAAAGTCGCCACCGATAATGTATCTTTTTCCTAAACTGTTCATAAACTCTTTATATTGTTCTCTTTTAATGGAGTGTCTAGGAGGACAATATATTGAACTTATATTTACGGTATGTGTTTTCATCTTCATACAGATTGTTGTAGCTTGTATTTGCATATTTTAATTTCTTATGATGCAAGATGTTATCTTTAATTATAATAGCGCTTCCTCCTTTAGCTGCATTATCTGGGTGTACAGTAGAATATACTCTATACTTCCTAAATTTTACATATGACTGTTTAGAGAAGTGGGTTTCAGAAACGAGACACAGATCAGTTTTCTCAATATCTAGTACTGCTTGCAACTCGATCTGTTTTGTAACAGTCCATTTGCGTTCCACGCCATTATTCAGAGGTCCTTAGCCATTTCTGATTTTCGGAATAGCCCCTTTAGCGCTATGCTCTAGTTGGGTAACTCTGATATCGATTTGAGTTATTTTGTCATCAATTTTGGTGAGCTTTTCCAATATCATTTTTAATGTAATATCAGTTTATTTTTCTTGTTGCGATGATGCATGTCTCCTTGCATTCTTTGTTACATCGCTGTAACTTCTACCTTCACTGACCTCTGCCGTTTTTAGTTTTTTGCTTTCAATAACTCTATGGGTCGCTTTTATAACATCGCCTTTGTTTTTTCTCTCGTTTCTCATTGTTTGTAATTTTTTAGCTACATAACATCTGCGGTAGTTTGCAGGATGGTTTTCTCCACAATGAACACATTTTGGTTTACCTTTCGGTGATTTTTGGCAATCTTTAGTAAGGTGTTTACCAATACATTTTAAACATCTTGGCTCCTTTTTACAGTATTTCCACGTGTGTCCATAAGCCTGGCATCTTTTACATTGTGGGACTAATCTGGAACTCCTTACTGGCTAGATTTCAACTCTCATACTAAGTATGTCTGTTATCCCGTAAATTATATTTATATCTTTATCCTGTCTAAATGTTAGGATGAACATATCTATTTATTTTTTAGTTTTCCATTTGAATTTCTTGTCAGCTTTAATGGCTTTATATTGTCGTATTTGTAGGTCTTTTACTATTTTCTCTGGTGGCCATGTGTGATGTAATTTCTTAACAACAACTCTAATTGGTTAATCGAATTACTTGCTCTAATGGACTATTATATTAAGCATAAAATGGACGTAATGCGCGATCGATTTCGAACAGAACTACAATTTTTAAAATAAATTTGTACAATTTGGAAGCGTTGTACAAACTAAACCAAACCAAACTTAACATAAATCACTTGACAGCTGTCAAAATGGCCGACGGTTAAAAAAGTGTTACCAACTTACTTCTCTAAAAAAGACCATTAATTATTGACAAGGATTAAATCGATTAAGAAAAAATATGTTCCAGAATATGAAAACTAGAAGAAGCAAAAGAACAATTCTATGACGAACTACAATTATTAACTATTATAGTCACTAGATATTAACAATTGCCTGATAAGGTACTGAAATAAAATAAGCTTTTGGATTAACAGTTAGTCAATTGCAAATAGGACTTAGGTTATAACACAGTTCTCATTTTATTTATGATATATAAGTGTATTGATATTTGATATGATATTTAATTACTCTATTTAATTATTTTATTTGATTGCTTTGTGATATTTGTAGTATTTGATAATTTTGAATATATTGGATATAGTAAATTCTATTTTTTATGTTAATTATATTTTCCTTTTTTCTGTTTTATTAACATTATATTTCCTATTTTTTTTTATTTAAACATTTAAAAACAATGGCGCCCTTTTTATTAAAGAGTTGTATAGTTGACGGGTAAACTAGATGTAAGAAATATTTACCATGTCAGGATAGCATCATGAATTTTTTCCTTGTTTTTCCGTACGATTTAAATTTTACTGTCGTGGTTGGAAGAGAAACTACATGCTAATGGTTTTTCTGACAGATGCTGTAAAGCTAAAGTTGATTTCACGTAATCGAATGAACTATCTTATATGAATGAAGGAATGAAGTCGTCCCAGGAACGCGTCTCAAAGATGTTGACAATACAATTTTAAAGTCATCTACTTTAAAATCTATAACATATGTCTGAATTGTCAACATGAATAAGGCACATAAAAATTAAATTATTAAAAGAGCTTTTTGTACTACCATATATTAACAAAACAAACTTTGTGTAATTTGTATTTTAAGGAGGATTTCCGAAGTGGAAATCGAAACGTCGAAATAAACGTATTTTAAATTAATATTGTGGTTAGATAAATGGAAATTACTTAATCTTAAATAGTATACCTTGCTATAAAACTCAATAGATGGCTTTTTCTTTCAAATCTGGTATAAGTTGCATTTGCTTAAACAACTTCACTTGATTTCAAAATATATGTCGTCGTTCATAGATGTATTTTTAGATGGCAGTCAGAAACTATTGGAAGTGTGAATATCAATCCGGAAATAATAAATTACATTTACTCTTCGCAATCTTGATTTGCCTTGGTTTGTATATTATATTGACTTGTACAGGTCAGGTATGAGAGACTATATTTTAAATAAGAGCCTATTTTTATTCCCTTTGTGCTGAAATTATATAAAAAATTCGTAAACAGATCCAAAAGACAAGTAAACCGATACGTTGAAATAATACTTAAAAACTTTGTACGGCAGAAGGTTGTTCGACCAGTTATTAATTGGTGTGATTTGTGTATAGCATGATTTATATTGTTAATCCTTTTATATAACAAGACTAAATGAATGTAAGAAATAATAAGAGTGAAGAATTGAAGGAAAAATGGCAGCAAAAAAGTGGGTAAAATGAACTCCCCTGAATGCTTATTTGGGCTTACGATATGTTTTTAAAAATCGAAGCAAAAAAATGGGTAAAATGAACTCCAACTTTTAATCATCAAATCAGAAATCTCTAAAGGAAATAAAAAATACTAAAGCCCCTGCAAAAACCGAAGTGATAAAAATGCTTATTTGGGCTTACGTTATGTTTTTAAGAGGTACAAGAACAGAGAACAGAGTTTGTGGTAGTGGAAGGAAGAAGGCGGGGGGGGGGGGGGAGGAAGGGGGAGATTGATAAATAAGATGTCTATATCATATAAAATGGCGTCCCTTGGAAAATATTGCTGTTTTAGCGTTTTTACAAAATCCAATGAATATTGCCAAATCGTCTTCTTGTATTGACTTTCCGTTTCAAATGTTGTTGACCATCATGGCAATCTGTGTTTTGCAAACTTCTGCTCTGAAAAGATTTGTGGTTGTTGTGTTAAACTAAACTGCGTACGTAGATTTTTCGCCAGAAAATTCTTCGTCTTCATGGTCCCCGTTTTCCTTCTACTTTTCCTTGTAGAAATAATTTCATCAACCCATATCTTTCGCTGTTCCTCATGATGTGACCGAGGTATTCGATTTTGGCTGTTTTTATTATGGTAAACAAGTCTTTTACTTTTTGCATTCTTAATAAAACATATTAGTTAGTAACGTGGTCGGTATATAATATTTTCAGGATTCGATGATAAAGCTACATTTCGAAAGCCTCAATTTTCTTGCAGGTAGCGTCTGTGAGAGTCCATGACTCAACTCCGTACAACAGTATAGGAACGATATAACATGGTAGTAACCTGATTTTTATGGGTACTGATAAATCATGGCATTTGAATAGCTTAGCCATTTTTTAAAATGAAGATCTTGCTTTCTCTATCCTACATTTTATTTCTATGGAATGGTCCCAATTTTCATTGACGTTCGTATCAAAGTAGGTGCATGTTTTTACTCTTTCTATTGGTTGGCCATTCATACTGATTCTTTCAATTTTTGCTTGTTCCTTCTTAAAGATCATTTTACATTTTATTTTCTTAATGTTCAGTAAACGTGTGATTCTTTTCATTAATTCCTGGAAGGCTTTATAACTGTCAGCGAATACCACTGTGTCACCCGCGTATCCGATGTTATTGATACATTCTCCGTTAATTCGAATTCCGGCTTAAACATCCTCTACTGCTTCTTGAAAGATTTCCTCGGAGAATATGTTAAACAGCAAGGGTGATAGTATACATCCCTGTCGGACCTCACGTTTGATTTTGATATTATCGGATTCTCTTGCCTCTATACGGATAGATGATGTCTGATTCCAGTAAAGATAATTCTTAGATCACAGGTGTTTATTCCAACATTTGTTAATATCTCCATCAGCTTGTCGTGTTTCACTGTATCGAACACTTTATTGTAATCAATGAAGCATGCATAAATATCGCAGTTGAGATCTCTACATCGTTGAAATAGCATTTGTATGCTAAAGAGAGCCTCTCTCGTACCCACTGCGTTCTGAAAACCAAACTATGTACGGTTGATTTTTTCTTCGCATAGTGTATATATCCTTTCGATGTATGATTTTTAGAAATAACTTTAAAATGTGGCTTATTAAGCTGATGGTCCGGAAATCCTTGTAAGATACGAATTTTGTTTTCTTTGGCAGAGCAATAAACGCCGACTTTAGTCATGTGCTTGGTATTACTCCGTGTAAGTATATGTCATTGAATATTTTTGTTAGTGGTTGAGTACCGTCGGTGTTAAATAGCTTTATAAGTTTAGCATATGCATTGTCAGGTCCAGGAGATTTGCCGTCTTTTAGTTGTGATATTGCTTTTTCCACTTCACCTGATGTGATTGGTAAGTGGTCATTACATATGTAGGACGGAGATTGTTCGGATCTATTATCATCAAAAAGTTCTTGTATGTATTTGGTCCATGTGCATATTTCTTTATGTTTATCTGTAATGATGTTCCCCTGTTGATCTTGCAGTTTGATAGCTGTATTGGATTTTTGAAGACCTGCTGCTTGTTTTATCTTTTTATGCATATTAAATGTATCGTGTTTTGTTCCAGCAACTCTATCTTTTTACACTGTGTTTTTAACCAATTTTCTTAGACCTTTCGTACTTCGGGTCTTATTTATCTATGAACATTTTTGTACATTTTTTTGTTATGCTTTGATTTTATTCTTTCTTCCATGAGTTGCAGTATATTGTTATTCATCCAACTTGTAACGTAGTTTGCCTACCACATCGGGTATAATTATAGGGGGTTCGAAAACTAGGGACTGAAACTACTGGGGTAGAGATAGGGCAAGCAAAATAAACGGTACTGCGCGAACAGCACTCAGGGCTTATTTGGAGAGCTGGGTCGTGGATAAGTGGGGTCGGATTGGGACAACTACAAAAAATGAAACAAATGGATACTTACATGAATCTCCTAAACAAAAAGGCAAATAAAAACAACAAGACAGACTTCTAGCTATTTGAAAAAGGACGCCGCTTCGAAGAATCCTTATCTTGCTGGATAAAAGAAAAAGGCTCTTCTTTCCTAAAATAAAGAACACAAACAGGGGCTAGGAGACTTTTCTAAAAAACAACATTCTTCCTATGGGGCTCCATTCGATTATTTTCTTTATCCATCTGCTGTCGCCAGTTCTTCTTACATGTCCATACCACTTTAGTCTTTTTTGTTCTATATATGTTAGTATGTCTGTTTCTATAAACAAAATGATTCAGAGAGATAAATTAAACATTTATTACTATCTCGCACAAACAGTTACAAATACAGATAATACATAAAGAGTATATTATTAGTCATAAAATTAAATATAAAAATAACAAAGAAAAACTTACATGTGTCCTATTCGTTTACAAGTGGGAATTGCTACATAACTTACAAACGTTACTGGGCTATTAATTGTGGCTAATAAAAAATTATTACAAGTAAAGAATTATCTTTTTAAATAAAAACTATTCATAAAGATCAACCTTTTCTAAAAATAAAACAAGCTAATGTCACAAAAATATGAATCTAGCTGTCATATGTCAACCTTGAATCTAACAGAGAACAATTAAAATAACACCATGGCCACATCCTAAGATTTACAATATTAATTAATTACTATTTAAATAGGAATAAGCCACAATTAAAGGGTAAAGTACGTTTATTGACGTTTTAATTTTCACTTCAGAAATCGTTCTCAAAATACAAAAGTATTTATATATTTAAAATACAAAGGTTTTTATTTTGAGAACGATTTCCGAAGTGGAAATTGAAATGTCAGTAAACGTACTTTAACCTTTAATTGTGGCTTATTCCCATTTAAATAGTAATTACTTTAACATGCCACAAGAAAATAGCTTCAGAACAATAACAATATCAATTATTAAAACCTTTATTTATACTATCGCAACCTATCAAATATGAAACTGGCATTAGACAAGGAGATTCGCCGAACCCATTAATATTTAATCTGATAATGGATGAAATCATAAAGAAAGTTAAAAAAAGAAGAGGATATAGAATGGTAGAAAAGGAAATAAGGATAATATGCTATGCCGACGACGCCATAATAACAGCCGAAAATGTAGATGACCTACAAAGATTAATTAAAGAATTCGAAGATACGGCGCTCATATACAACATGGAGATCTCAACCAAGAAAACTAAAGCGAGAGTGATATCAGCGGAACTGAGACGATGTAAATTAGTCGTAAATAACAAAATAATAGAACAAGTGATGGAAACTGAATATTTGAGAATAGAACTGTCAAGCTACGGAAAAGTGGAAAAGAAGTACAAAAACAAGTGAACATGGCAAACAGAGCTGCAGGATGTCTCAATAACACAATCTGGAGAAACAAATACCTCACAACGGAAACGAAAACCAGGATATGTAAATCAACAATAAGACCGATAATGACGTATACAGCGGAAACAAGAGCAGATACGGCGAAAATACAAAGACTACTGGAAACAACAGAAATGAAAGTCTTACGAAACATAACAAACTAAACTCTAAGAGACAGAGTAAGAAGTGAGGAAATACGAGCGAGATGTAGTATAGAGGAACTAAACGCGTGGACCAAAAGAAGAAAAGTGCAATGGAATCAACACATCGAAATAATGACAGAAAATAGAATACTACGAATAGCAAGAGACAAATCGCCAAATGTAAGAAGATCATTGGGACGACCGAGGAAAAGATGACCATCAGACAACGTCAATTGAGGCTAAAAACCGAAGTAAAATAGGCATTAAGCCTATTTATAAAGTAGGAAGAAGAAGAAAACCTTTATTTTTATTATTTAAATTATGAAAGCAATTATTATTTTAATGTTTATTTATTTTTTTTTTTGAAAGTTTAAAACAAAAAAAGTTACCTTGGTTTCACCAAAAACATTGCACTAGCACTTCTGGGGTTGACTTTTCTGCCACACGAACAAAAGGACTGCTTCTATGATCTGGAACGACGACCACGGATAAATAAAGTGAGGTTGAAATACGGGATACAGACTTCAGACTGGGTTTCTTAAAAACTCAACAATGGAACATGTTGTTATCCTTCAAATAACGACCGTTCGCTTTGACCAAATCTTTCAACTTGACCTTTGTAACTACACATACTGCACAATTAACTGCCACTAAACACTAGATTTCCATAAAAAGCGAAGAAACACAAGAACAATACAAAGTGGACGAAAAATTTAGACCCACACTGTAGACCACTGCCTCTGACAGCGACCTACGCGAGAGTGATCTAATAATCTTTTAAATTCATTCGCTTAACTTAGCATAAACAAAACATATAAACTGGAATATTTATTTGAAACGCAGAATATCCTAAAAGCGGTTTCGATTAAAGAAAATATCGAAGAATTTGCGTCCGTGATAAAAACAAACTTTAAAATGGTTTACATTAACTTCGACGACGTAAAAAGAACAAAATACTATTTGGGTTTTAACTCGTACGATAGGAACAGAGAAACATATACGAGGAGATTTCAAAATATATATCAAGGAAAATGCAAATGCTACAAACTTTTTCTCTTCACTATATTTTCTATTAGATGTTTTTCTTTGATCTAGTTAGAGGTTCCCCATATATTCTGGTGTAATTCTTCTGGAGCATATGTTTGCTCCATGTTACTAAGCTTTTCTGAAAGAATTCGTGCGACTATCTCCTTTGTTTAGTTTTTTCTACTATCTTTTAGTCTTCTTATATCACATTTTTTGTTACTATTTTTTTTGTAACCTTTTTAAATCTAAGCCTAAATTTACCAATAACACGAATATTATCTGACAAAACGTCAGATAATATTCGTGGTTGATATTGCGGAGAGGCCCAAGTATACAACTAACAGGGAGGAACTCTTTTCAGTGGCCAACCCTGGATATAGTACTAAACTGTATAGTTTTTTGTATCTATTTTTATTTTTCTATTTTGTAAAAGCTTACTAGTTTTAGATCTTCCATGTTTTATTATAAATTTAAATAATTTAAAGCCTATAAGATATTTTTGCTGAAACACAAAGCTACAAACCCAATCAGTACAAACAGCGGTATACAAATGTTTTAACAAGAAATGACACGCTCAAATCTTTTCGAGTACATCTTCTCTTTTTCGCTTTTTGAGTAAATAAAGTTCGGCTCTGCACGCATCCTGTCTTTTCAAACAGAAATGTTAGCTGAATGGCTATTTAAATATTAGTTGCGAAATCTAACAACACGTCCGTGTATATACACTCCCGATTTCGATGCATAAGAAGAATTTTAGTGAGTATTTGAGTTTATTTTAAGATTTCGACAGGAAAATAAATTTATAAAATACTAGGCGTAACCGGATATTAGAAGTCAGTTATTATTATATACATACTAGACTTCATCTATATTTGTGATATAAAGAACAAATTTGCCTTTTTGGATCTTAGATAACAAGATATTAAAAAAAAATGGGAACAGCGAAACATAACTGCTTTCCCCTTTTTTTGATGTGTTTAGTGTGTGTTATTGTTCTTTTGTTTTTAAAAATAAAAAAAATATTTTATTATACACAATAGTCACTACCCTTGCTTCTATGTCCAGTAATTTAGTTCCTCCAACAGAATGCCTCGACAAAGTCGGGTAAATAGGGTGCTAACTTTAAACCTATCTCCTTGTACCATTATTATTTAACACTTTAACTGCCATGTACGTACAAAGTCGACTTTTATTCAGCGCCATTTGTACCACCAGTTGACACATGACGTTCCACTTTCAAAACCATGTATGTGAGATGGCCATATTTAGCACTGATAGTCATGAGCTATTTAAAATATTCATTATCATTTTTGAAATTATTGCGCCGAAAAAATTTTGTCACTTAAACGGGTAACACGGGCCCATCGGACCCTATTTGTATTTATATCTAAAGTCTAAATCTTGTTACAGAAGTTAATCTGGCAGTCAGGTAATGTTTTGTGGATTATCTAAACGAATTTTATAATTCCGGAAATCCAATAATAAAGTCTAAACGTGTAAGAAACAAGGTAAACATGTGAACATCAAAGAGATGCTTACAATGTTATATCTATTTTTATTGAATTTTTAAAACTGATAATCATTGTTGGAATGCAATAATATTGTTAGGTAAGTACCAATACATATTTTGAAATAAATAATGCATCTGCTATCAGTCGTTTGAACAGTCATTTGCTATCGATGTTAGAGTCGACAACTAAGCTCCTAAAATTATATTGAATTACAGTGAAAGTAGATAGTGCGAGTAAAATGTCCCGAAAACCATTATCAGCTGCGGAACTGCAAGATATTGCTAATGATTTATGGGATTCCGATGATGAGGAATCTCCTGAAGTAGGTGGCATTGAAAGTGACTCTGAAATTGAAGATCATCTTTCGGAAGCAAGTGAAGAGGATGATCAGCAAGTAGTATTGAGTGATAATGAAGAAGAATGTGTAGCTACAAGTTTCCAGATTTCAGAGAGTTTAATTTTTGAAACTAAGGATGGAGTTAACTGAAAGAGTCAACCACAGGACGTATGCGATCCTGCGATATAATAAAAAGCAAAGTGCACAAAGTAATGTTAGCCCCTGGTCAAAGTGTAGATGATCCTGTTGATTTCTTTTTTTTGTTTGTGGACGAAACAATTTTGAGCGAAATAGTGAAGTATACAAATAAAGAAGCCGAAAAAGGGATGTGGATAGAGAAATGAAAATATTGCGAATCTACAGAGCTATAAGCCTTTATTGGCCTACTACTAACTGCAGAGCATCTGAGTGCCAACATCCATAATGTAGATATATTTTGGAGTAAGTTTTATGGACCTCCTATATTTAAAGCTACCATGGGGTTACCACGATTCAAAAATTTGATAAGATTAGCAGCAATACGCGATGTGTAGAATCAAGTTAACCAAAACTTCATAAATACGATTTACCAAGAAAAAACATAACGGTAGATGAGCAACTTGTTCCGTGTCGAGGTAGGTGTCCTTTCAAGCAGTATATGCCTTCAAAGCCAGATAAGTATGGCATAAAAATATGATGGACCTGTGACTCGGAAACATTACCCTTTAGGTGGAATATCATATACAGGAAAAACGGAAATACAGTAGCCAAATGTCTTGCATCTCAAGTTGTAAAGCAACTCTTTGAGCCTTATTATAATCCAAGAGGAATGTGACTTGCGATAACTATTTCACTGATCTTGCTCTTGCATATGAATTACTGGCAAATTCACTAACTCTTGTGGGTACAGTGAAAAAAATAAGACATTTGTTCCTCGGGAATTTCTACCAAACAAGAACTGTTTAGAGAAATCTTCAATTTTTAGATTCACTCCAAAAGCATTTCCTATTTCTTACGTTCCGAAAAAACCAAGAAGTGTCGTAGTCCTGTCTACCATGCATCACAATTCTTACTGTGCAGATGATGTTGACAAAAAACCAGATATGATACTCTATTATAATAGTACAAAATGTGGTGTCGATTAGCTAGACCAAATGGTACATAAATATATGTGCAAAAGATGAACTAACCGTTGGTCTGTCTTTTGCATGTTTTATGA